>NW_028320817.1:100000-109016 GCF_062004578.1 Staurois parvus
CGGTAATTCTGCAGTTGTCCCTCCATTGGTCCTCTTTGCTCATCAATGAATCGAGGGGGAGGGGTCAAACTTTTCAATATTTTACAGGAAGCTACTTTTTTACTTTTTTAAATTAAAAAAGTTACACGGAGGTAAATTTTTTTGTTCACTGTAGCCCATCCTCTCACCGAGGTGAGCATGATGTGTACTCTCCTTCTGAAACTGTTACATGATACCCCCCCCCCCCCCCAAAATCAGCTGTGCCCACGATATTCCCATCCATCAACCACTCCTAACAAGGGGTGGAGAAGCATGGTCATATCTGGACAAAGCCATTGACCATTTGGCCAGTGATGTCACCATCATCCCTCCCCCTCACTCTTTGTTACCTGAGGCCATGGCCACAGCTGATTGGGCCAGCAATTCAGTTACTGTACTCCTGTGGCCTCTTGGGATATGAAAATCACATGCAGCACCCTCCTAGTTAGTGCAGGTTGTCCTTCTGAAATCCATGGATTAGGGGTTGATTGCTCTAGCCTGCACAGTGTTACACAGGCTTTTGGTCTGATTGCTCCCCCCTGGGTTCTGGAAGATTCTAGAATTACAGTGGGAGGAAGAATAGGAATATTTATGGGAACCCAGCCAATCCGTGAAGAGGTGTGACCAGAAGGTGGTGGGGGAGCTCATAAATAGTCAGAAGCTATCACGTACTTGGTAAAGACTGAAATGTCGTGGAGGCCTCTCTTGCACCTCTTGCCCTACACTCCTGAAGGGGGAGATAGAGAGTGTGAGGGCAAAGATTAGCACGAATGCCGGAGTGGCTGGCTGATGGTGTCCACTAGGTGGGTAGAGCCGGTAGTCGCAGTCTTTGGAATGGGACACAGGAGCAGCTTGGCACCAGAGCAGAAGGAAGAAGCAGGACCAAGAGACAGGCTGCTTTCAGGACTACTGGGCAGCAAGGGGCCTAAACGGCAGGCAGAGCAAGTCCAGGAGGCAGTCAAGGTCAGTAACAGCAGGCAAAGGCAAGCCCAGTACAGAGACAGGGGTCAAAGTAATCAGGTGAACAGGCAGGAGCAGAAGCGAAGTCCAAGGGCAAGTCGAGTCATTCATGATTCAGCAGGTACATTGGATCAGGTCATAGGAACACAGGAACAAGCTGAAGACCAAGCTGAAGACCATTCAGCAACTGCTCATAATGACAGACAGGTTTAGATAGGCTGTTGGGCGCCACGTGTACATGCTAATTGGAATGCGCATGTGCCCGTTTCCATGTGTGCATGCGTGCACAAATGTGCGTGTGATGAACTGGAACAGCGCATTTATTGCTCTTCGCTCAGAAGTATGTGCACACGAGCAATGCATACGAATATGAGCACAAGCCGGTACTGGATTCTGGTGCTAGGAATTCGGTTTCCCTTACAGATGCGCCAGAGCAGAGGGTCTTTGGAGGTGGGTGAGCCCTGCCAGAGGGGTCTCCTGTCTGAGGGACTCTCTCCCTCTGGGCAGTCTGCTGAGATGCTGTGTGGAGATCACTGAGGTCTCAGCCATAGCTTAGGCTAGGGGGCTCTTTCCTAAAATCTGGGGCTTCTTATCACGTACCTGGTGTTAGAGGCCATTGGAGAGAGGGCTTCCAGATTCCCCTGGATATGGGACAGAAGGAGTCAAGCCCAAAGTAACACAGGTCACCTGTAGGAGTGCTTGTCAGAGGTACACCCAGAAACACAGCTGATGCACTGGAATGGTGTCTGCAGACAGGTGGTGCCCGTGAGAGGTATGCAGGCCTTCAGGGTAGCAGAGGACCACAGAGTAGTCGGTTCAAAGCCAAGGTCAGATGCCGGGTGGAGATTGGAGCAGGATAGGATAGCTGGGGTCATACACAGGAGAGTAAGAGGGAACATCTATTAGCCAAGCCGGGGTCAGATCAGGAGAGCAGGTGAGAATATCTATTAGCCAAGCCGGGGTCAGATCAGGAGTCAGGTGCGAACATCCGTTAGCCAAGCCGGGTCAGATCAGGAGAGCAGGTGAGAACATCCGTTAGCCAAGCCAGGTCAGATCAGGAGAGCAGGTGAGAATATCTATTAGCCAAGCCGGGGTCAGATCAGGAGTCAGGTGAGAACATCCGTTAGCCAAGCCAGGTCAGATCAGGAGAGCAGGTGAGAATATCTATTAGCCAAGCCGGGGTCAGATCAGGAGTCAGGTGAGAACATCCGTTAGCCAAGCCAGGTCAGATCAGGAGAGCAGGTGAGAATATCTATTAGCCAAGCCGGGTCAGATCAGGAGTCAGGTGAGAATATCTATTAGCCAAGCCGGGGTCAGATCAGGAGTCAGGTGAGAACATCCGTTAGCCAAGCCAGGTCAGATCAGGAGAGCAGGTGAGAATATCTATTAGACAAGCCGGGTCAGATCAGGAGAGCAGGTGAGAACATCCGTTAGCCAAGCCGGAGTCAGATCAGGAGAGCAGGTGAGAACATCCGTTAGCCAAGTTGGGGTCAGATCAGGAGAGCAGGTGAGAACATCCATTAGCCAAGCCGGAGTCAGATCAGGAGTCAGGTGAGAACATCCGTTAGCCAAGTTGGGGTCAGATCAGGAGAGCAGGTGAGAACATCCATTAGCCAAGCCGGGTGTCAGGAATCTAGGAATGACCAGAAAGGTGTGGACTGACACAGGGAAACGCAGGTTTCAGGTATAGTATAATAGTACAGGTTATTATTAGCCACCCAGATATATATATATATAAACGCACAGTGAACAAACCAACCTTCCACTAATCTTAGGAGGTGCAGGAACACAGGTGTAGTCAGGGCTGGAGAGGTGGAACGGTCAGGCCGGCCGTAGGGTTCTGTAATGACCGTTTGGTGGTACCTCTAGTGGTCCCCAGGACAGGATTCCCCAGGGCGCGGAGTCTAAGTCCCAGTCTGCTTATTCACCAGGGCCCCTGATGGACTTGGAGCAGACAGGAACCAGGTCGCGGCCCCTGAGTACACCTGCTAGTGGTAGAGGGATCCGCCAGAGGTATGTGCAGGTACGGCTGGATCCGTGCAGGATGGATGGATGGCAGAGTAGTTAGCGTGGTCAGACGGGCCAGGTCAGCAACGTGCGGGCAGCAAGGTACCAAAGGAGCAGGCAGAGAATGGTCAAGGTCACAAGCCGGGTTCAGTAACTCACGGACAGCGCAGTACAGGGGATCAGGCAGAAGGATGGTCAGGCAAGCCAGGGGTTCAACAGGAGATGGTCAGCAGAGGTCAGGATCAAAGCATGGTCAGCAACGAAGCAGGAACACAGGATACCAGGTACAGAGGCTCATGGGAAAACATACACCAAGGCCCAGAGCACAGGCCTGGTCATGCCTTAAATACACCTTTCTGCAATCAGCCCCAGGTTTGGCTGATTGCACGTGTGAGCTTCTGGCTGCTGAGAGCACCCGCTGGTCAGCTCTGGTACTGCAGCCCCCACAGCAGGTGAGTCCCACCACCAGTGCTGAGTCCATTCCTGACACCGGGTCAGATCAGGAGAGCAGGTGAGAACATCTATTAGCCAAGCCGGGTCAGATCAGGAGAGCAGGTGAGAACATCAGTTAGCCAAGCCGGGTCAGATCAGGAGAGCAGGTGAGAACATCTATTAGCCAAGCCGGGTCAGATCAGGAGTCAGGTGAGAACATCAGTTAGCCAAGCCGGGTCAGATCAGGAGAGCAGGTGAGAACATCAGTTAGCCAAGCCGGGTCAGATCAGGAGAGCAGGTGAGAACATCCGTTAGCCAAGCCGGGGTCAGATCAGGAGAGCAGGTGAGAACATCAGTTAGCCAAGCCGGGTCAGATCAGGAGAGCAGGTGAGAACATCAGTTAGCCAAGCCGGGTCAGATCAGGAGAGCAGGTGAGAACATCAGTTAGCCAAGCCGGGGTCAGATCAGGAGAGCAGGTGAGAACATCCATTAGCCAAGCCGGGTCAGATCAGGAGAGCAGGTGAGAACATCTATTAGCCAAGTTGGGGTCAGATCAGGAGTCAGGCAGAGAAGACAGGTCCAGGGTGGAGGGTATGGTCCTGACAGCTAAATAGTCCTTAATACGATTTGCCTAGCCCTGCCGTAACATTGCAGAAAGGGTCTCAATATTCCATGCCAATTCCGAAGTCAAGGTGTGAAACTGAACTGCGTATTGACAAATAATCACACTCCCTTGACGAAAGGAGGGTATGGTCACCTGCTGACTTTGCACAATCCACAGGCAGCTTAACTCTTCAATAAGACACAGAAGTTGATTCCAGTCCAAATTTACTTCAGACAATTGCAGCACAGAGGATGTACTTCCTGTTCTTTGAAGTGTAAGAAGACATTGGGGGAGATTTACTAAAACCAGAAAGTTCAGAATCTGGAGCAGCTCTGCATGGGAGCCAATCAGCTTCTACATTCAGCTTGTTCAATGAAGCTTTGACAATAAAGCCTGGAAGCTGATTGGTTTCACTGCACAGCTGGATCAGGTTTTACACTCTCTGGTTTTAGTAAATCAACCCCATAGGCTCTCCTAAGCCCCGTCTCTGACAAAGGAATCCCAAAGCACCAGTTAGTGCAGCAGCAGAACTTTCCTCCTTATAAGCGCAGCATTTCTCAATGAAACCTCAAAGGGAGCCCTAAGGAGGGAGGGAGGGAGGGAGGGAGGGAGGGATCGCTGCTCTGCTTCATTCACTTGTGTATGTAAATTTAGTCCTGAGCTACTGAGGTCTGCATACAACATACGAAATCCAAGGAGATACAGGAAACCGTGAAGTGAAGCCTAAAATCTCATCTTGTGGTCCCAACTATAACAAATAACTAAAACATATACACAACACCTTCTAGGGCAACAAACTGTTCAGCTCTTATTCCGCAATCATCATCTCGGCGGTTTAAAATGTAACTAAACCCTGGACCCCGCATTCACTATATCCGCCCTCCCCGGACCCCGCATTCACTATATCCGCCCTCCCCGGACCCCGCATTCACTATATCCGCCCTCCCCGGACCCCGCATTCACTATATCCGCCCTCCCCGGACCCCGCATTCACTATATCCGCTCTCCCCGGACCCCTCATTCGCTATATCCGCTCTCCCCGGACCCCGCATTCACTATATCCGCCCTCCCCGGACCCCGCATTCACTATATCCGCCCTCCCCGGACCCCGCATTCACTATATCCGCTCTCCCTGGTCCCCGAATTCGCTATATCCACTCTCCCCGGACCCCGCATTCACTCTATCCACTCTCCCCGGACCCCGCATTCACTATATCCTCTCTCCCCGGACCCCGCCTTCACTATATCCGCTCTCCCCGGACCCCGCATTCCCTGTATCCGCTCTCCCCGGACCGCGCATTCACTATATCCGCTCTCCCCGGACCCCGCATTCACTATATCCACTCTCCCCGGACCCCGCATTCACTGTATCCTCTCTCCCCGGACCCCGCATTCACTATATCCGCTCTCCCCGGACCCCGCATTCACTGTATCCTCTCTCCCCGGACCCCGCATTCACTATATCCGCTCTCCCCGGACCCCGCATTCACTATATCCGCTCTCCCCGGACCCCGCATTCACTGTATCCTCTCTCCCCGGACCCCGCATTCACTATATCCGCTCTCCCTGGACCCCGCATTCACTATATCCTCAGTCCTCGGACCCCGCATGTAGGAGGAGTTTTAATTCTGCTCTAGGAGGATGCAGAACCCCTGAACTCTGTCTGCTTGGCCCTATGCTGATGACATGCACTCTCCCAAGAACAAAAAACCTCTAGCATTACACACCAAACTGAGCCTGTGCAGAGTGTCCCCACACGGTAAGTCTTATCAGGAGATAAGACGGGGGGAACTGGAAGAAGGGGAGGATCAGAGAAGACAGGATCAAACATCCTTTTTACACAATGCGGAGGATTAACCCCTTAGGTCCCACAGTCAGTATAACCAGCATGCTTTGCTGCATCTACAGACCGATGTTACGGATGTGGGTTTAGTAACACTGTAATGAATTGCACACCCCACCCCCGCTGTGGGAATGGGAGCGATCCCAATCGTTAGCAGCCTTCCTCCTCTGCAAACTCTTCAAATCAAATACTCGTCGACATCAAAAGCGCGATAATCCCCGACCAGGAAACAATGGAGGGGCTGTGCGGCAGAAGCAGCGAACATGCGATCACAGCGAGGGTCCTAATAACACCCCCCCCCCCCAATAACCGCTCTCTGGCCCATCTCCACTATTGTCTGCTTGTATCTGTTCATCCCGATTGGTTACATATGGCGATCCGGCCGCTACCTCCTGATTCTTCTTATTTCCCTCCAATAAAGGTTCTTTATGGATCGGCATTTAAATCATTATTTTTAGCACGCGGCGGTTTCTTTCGCCCTCTTTTGTTGTTGCGTGGCCCCCAGTTTAAAGGTTTCGCCTGCTCCTCACATGTGCACTGTAAACACAATGACAGATGGAATTCGATGGTATAAACAGTTTCAGATTCGTTCCTCTTCCCCGGTTCTGTCAGTTGTTTATGGATTGAGAAAGCCGCAGATATGCCTACAAGTAAGGAAACTCGCCGCCGCTGCCAAACATTTGCACAACAGCCGCATGGAGCTCGCAGGCCACCGCCGCCGCCGCATGGAGTGTCCGCTGATAAAAGTCACTTCCTTAATGGAGGATTGGGAGACGGTCAATGAGAAAAGCCGCTCATTACCACCCCGGGGGCCGCCAGAGGCATTCATCGGGGAACGGGGGCTATTTATAGCGCGCGTCGGTCCTAACGGAACGCTGTTGCGAAAACGGGGAGAAAACGCAAAGACATCGATCGTCATGTGGTCATTGAGCCGCCATGCTGCGCCGCAACACTCCTTCATCGTAAAGTAGATGTGAGCCCTAATCAAACGATGTTCGGTGCTAAAGAAATACTCGCCCTCCGAAGGATTCCCCCCCTCGCCCTCCGGAGGACTCCCCCCCTCACCCTCCGGAGGATTCCCCCCCCCCTCACCCTCTGGAGGATTCCCCCCCTCGCCCTCCAGAGGATCCCCCCCTCGCCCTCCGGGGGATTCCCCCCCCCCTCACCCTCTGGAGGATTCCCCCCCTCGCCCTCCAGAGGATTCCCCCCCTCGCCCTCCGGAGGACTCCCCCCCTCACCCTCCGGAGGATTCCCCCCCTCACCCTCTGGAGGATTCCCCCCCTCGCCCTCCAGAGGATTCCTCCCCTCGCCCTCCGGAGGACTCCCCCCCTCACCCTCCGGAGGATTCCCCCCCTCACCCTCTGGAGGATTCCCCCCTTGCCCTCCGGAGGATCCCCCCCTCGTCCTCTGGAGGATTCCCCCCCTCGCCCTCCGGAAGACTCCCCCCCTCACCCTCCAGAGGATTCCCCCCCGCTCACCCTCTGGAGGATTCCCCCCCTCACCCTCTGGAGGATTCCCCCCCTCGCCCTCCAGAGGATTCCCCCCTTGCCCTCTGGAGGATTCCCCCACTCCCCCTCCTGAGGATTCCCCCACCCCTTGCCCTCCGGAGGATTCCCCCTCTCACCCTCCGGAGGATTCCCCCCCCTCACCCTCCGGAGGATTCCCCCCTCGCCCTCCTGAGTATTCCCCCCCTCGCCCTCCGGAGGACTCCCCCCCTCACCCTCCGGAGGATTCCCCCCCTCGCCCTCCGGAGAATTAACCCCCCCTCACCCTCCAGGGGATTCCCTACCCTCGCCCTCTGGAGGATTCCCCCCTCCCCCTCCAGAGGATTCCCCCCCCACCCTCCGGAGGATTAACCCCCCCTCACCCTCCAGAGGATTCCCTACCCTCGCCCTCTGGAGGATTCCCCCCTCCCCCTCCGGAGGATTCACCCCTTGCCCTCTGGAAGATTCCCCCACTAACCCTCCAGAGGATTCCCCCCCTCATCCTCCAGAGGATTCCCCCCCTTGCCCTCTGGAAGATTCCCCCACTAACCCTGCAGAGGATTCCCCCCCTCGCCCTCCGGAGGGTTCCCCCACTAACCCTCCAGAGGATTCCCCCCACTCGCCCTCCAGAGGATTCCCAACAATTGTGCGGTCGTGCACCGCTTTTTTTCCCACAACTTGAGCTTTCTTTCAGTAGTATTTGATCGCCTGTGCATTTTTTATTTTTTGCACTATGAAAAAAAAATCGTCAATTTTGAGAGAAAAACTATATTTTGGACTTTTTTGCTATTAACCACTTCAAGTCCGGAGACTTTCACCCCCTCCCTTCAGCTTTCAGCGCTATCACACGTTGAATGACAGTTGCGCGGTCATGCAACACTGTACCCAAAATAATTTTTTTCTAATTTTTTGAGACAGATAAAGCTTTATTTTGGTGGTATTTATTCACCGCTGGGATTTTTTTTTTTTTGCTATGTAAATGAAAAAGTCCAAAAAAATTTTTTAAAAAGTGCTTTTCTTATAAAATGTTGCCAATTAATAATATTTCATCATAAATCTTGGCCAAAATTTATTCCGTTATCTTTTTAGTGAAAAAAAAATAACCCAAATTAGTTTATAACCAAAAATTATAATTTTTAAACATTTCTGTTACATTTTTATTTAATTTTTTTATATTATTATTTATGGGTTGTTTTTTTTACATACTGTCACCCTAGCAGTGCGGTGTCACCATGGTGACACTGTACTACTTGTGGGGGGCGATGAAGATTTTTTTTTTTTACACTGATTGCTTTTATACCCATAAAGGCTCTAAGAGGAATCATTTCTGCTTCTCTCTGCATTCCGGCGGCCATTGAGAAATACTGTGTGAGCTGTGATTGGTCACAGCTTGTCACATGGTACAATCCTGTTGTGAATGGCCCTGTACCATGTGACCTCTGTGATCATTCACTGATTTCACACGTAGTAAGCAATGAGGTCAGAAGTGACATCTTGCTTACTACTCTGCATGTGATCACTGATTGGCCAGTCAGTGATCACATGATCAGGACCTCACATCACGATCGGTGTTCCACTGTGTCCGGAGGCAGTGCGCACAAGCAGGAGGCAGGGAGGCCATTTATAAACTTCCACCTGCCCCTGCACTGCCAGTGGTTAAATAACATC
>NW_028320818.1:0-62480 GCF_062004578.1 Staurois parvus
CTCAGACGCTCCTTCCGACAGTCGCTCCGTCGCTCGCCATTAAACCTTTCTCAGAGACTTGGTCGGCGGTGAAGGATTTGGGCGCCTTGGTGACCACACCGAACCTCCTTCCGCTCCAGCAGACGATCGTGGCGGCCGCGCCGCAGATCCTCACCGTGAAGCAGGAAGTATTAACGACGCAGGCCGTCGCGATCCCGGCCCGCTGCGAGTCTCAGAGCTCCGTAGTCTCCTCCCCCGAGGGTTCCGTCTCCAATGCGACCGCCAAGTGGAACGGAGACGACTCGGCGGCGGCGGCGGCCCACGGCACCACCGAGATGGTGAAGCTAAAAGTGGAGGAGGAGGATGAGGACGAGGAGGAGGAAGAGGGGGACAGCCAAGACGCGGGAAAGAACTCCCCCCTGCCGGACAGCCCGGACGAGTGGGAGGGGCAATCGGCGTCCCCGCAGCCCAGTGACAACGCGGTGGAGGACTCTCTGCCTTCCACCACTTCCCAGGACGGAGACCCGCCTTCCGGCACCGACCTTCCCACCAATGGGGACTGCTCCTGCGAGACCGGCGACAGCAAGGACGAGGTGAAGGCCAAGATGCAGCGGCTGTTGGAGCTGGAGGAGCGCTGGGACCGCATGTACGACCAGGAGCTGGGCATCTGGGAGGAGGAGAGGGCCCGCCAGCAGCAGCAACACGCGCAGGACCGAGAGCTGCAGCAGCAACTGCTGGGCGTGCTGACGGACATTCGCGACGAACTGCGTCAGCTCAGGCAGGAGCGAGCCGCCGCCCGTCTCAACCAATCCGCCGCCAACGGCTCGATACCGCCCACCAAGGTGGAGGAACCCGAAAGCCCCAAGCTGCTCCCGAAACTCCCAAGGCGGCGGCGGTGGCCGCCGCCGATCAGCGAACCCCCCCGACCACCACAGGAAGACGCAGGGGGCGCCCGCGGCTCGTCAGACCGACCCCCGAGCCCCGCGCGCCCCATCCGAGCCGCTCCAGGAACTTCCTCCAAAAGCTGAGCTCGGCCCTTCCCCGCCCTCTTTTTTTTTTTTTAGACTGTGCTAGCTCATTGGCTGCAGACATTATAATCCCGCCTACCTGCCGGCGACCACACTGGAAAAAAAAAAAAAAAAAATGGAGGGCGCGTCGTCCGAACGAACTGTCCCTGCTAGGTTCACAGACCGCACAGACATCCGAGAATTTCCGACCGCGAGGGAGGCGGCCCCCCCCTTTAGTCACATGACCTCAGGCTGTGCGCTACTCTGGGAAAATTTAAAGGGCGCGTTTTTGTAAAGAGAGATTTGAGGGGGTGGGGGAGGGGCGACGGGGAAATATAAAATATAGTTCTATTTTTCTGATCTCCTTTAGTTACGAGCCTTAAACCGGTGAACGATTTTTTTTTTTTTTTTTGGTCTTTCCTGGAATCCGATTGGCCAGAGACGCCGCGGGAGGGCGATGAATTCTTATCCCCCGTAGCGTGAACGAAGCGCGCGTTCTGTAGAAGTCACTGTTTTTTTTTTTTTTTTTTTTGTACGGAGAACGAATGCTGAAGAGCGACTAAATGTTTTTTTTTTTTGTTTTTTTTTTTCCTCGCCTCATTAATTTTATGAAACGTTTTTAGTTCCATGATGGATTTCGGATCTCGCAGATCGAATTCCCGTTCCAAAGTACGTCCCGCCGGGGCCCCGAACATCAAATGTTTTGTAAATGCCGGCTGCGCTCTTGGGACCACAAGGCATGAGAATGGAAGGGGACAGGCCGGGGGAGGGGCTCGGCTGTTTCCGGTGACTCGACCTTTTACGCTTTTCATGCAATAAATGAGATGTTTTATGATTCGATGTTCCTGCTTCTTGTGACGCAAACGCATGTCTTGGTGAATATTCGGTGATTTCACTTTCCAGGAGATGCAGGAGGAGCTCGGTGCTGGTGAACAAGCAGGAATTCTGAGGCCGAAGAGACCTGCGTTGTCTCCTGTATGAAAGTTACTCGCCCCTGTGCAGCGAGCCGCGCATGCGTGCAGATCAGTGTATGAATCTGGTAATGCTGGATCTGAGTGTACCCCCGTGCATGCCTGCAGCTCACTGTACGAATCTGGCAATGCCGGATCTGAGTGAACTCCTGCGCATGCGTGCAGCTCAGTGTATGAATTTGGCAATGACGGATGTAATTGAACTCCCGCGTATGCGTGCAACTCAGTACGAATCTGGCAATGCCAAATCTGAGTGAACGCATGCGTGCAGCTCACTGTACGAATATGTCGGATCTCTGTGAACTCCCGCGCATGCGTGCAGCTCACTACAAATCTGGCAATGCTGGATCTGAGAAGTCCTCCGCATGCGTGCAGCTCAGTGTACGAATCTGGCAATGCCGGATCTGAGTAAACTCCCGCGCATGCGTGCAACTCAGTGTACGAATCTGGCAATTGCGGATCTGAGTGAACTCTCGCGCATGCGTGCAACTCAGTGTACGAATCTGAAAATGCCGAATCTGAGTGAACTCTCGCGCATGCGTGCAACTCAGTGTACAAATCTGGCAATGCTGGATCTTATTGAACTCCTGCGCATGCGTGCAGCTCAGTGTACGAATCTGAAAATGCCGAATCTGAGTGAACTCTCGCGCATGCGTGCAACTCAGTGTACAAATCTGGCAATGCTGGATCTTATTGAACTCCTGCGCATGCGTGCAGCTCAGTGTACGAATCTGAAAATGCCGAATCTGAGTGAACTCTCGCGCATGCGTGCAACTCAGTGTACAAATCTGGCAATGCTGGATCTTATTGAACTCCTGCGCATGCGTGCAGCTCAGTGTACGAATCTGAGTGAACTCCTGCGCATGCGCTTCAGATCAGTGTATGAATCTGACCATGCCGGATCTGAGTGAATTCCCGCGCATGCGTGCAGCTCAGTTTTCGAATCTGGCAATGCCGAATCTGAGTGAACTCCCGTGCATGCGTGCAGCTCCATATATACGAATCTGGCAATGCTGGATCTGAGTGAACTCCTGCGCATGCATGCAGCTCAGTGTACGAATCTGGCAATACCGGATCTTATTGAACTGCTGCGCATGCGTGCAACTCAGCGTACAAATCTGTCAATGCCGGATCTGATTGAACTCCCGCGCATGCGTGCAACTCAGTGTACAAATCTGGCAATGCTGGATCTAACCGGACTCCTGCACATGTGTGCAGCTCAGTGTACGAATCTGGCAATGCCGGATCTAACCGGACTCCTGCACATGTGTGCAGCTCAATGTACGAATCTGGCAATGCCGAATCTGAGTGAATTCCCACGCAGTGAACTTCCGCGCATGCGCGCAGCTCAGTGTACGAATCTGGAAATGCCGGATCTTATTGAACTCCTGCGCATGCGTGTAGCTCACTGTAAGAATCTGGCAATGCCGGATCTGAGTTAACTCCCACGCATGCGTGCAGCTCAGTGTATGAATCTGGCAATGTCAGTTCTGATTGAACTCCCGCCCATGTGTGCAGCTCAGTGTACGAATCTGGCAATACCGGATCTTATTGAACTGCTGCGCATGCGTGCAACTCAGCGTACAAATCTATCAATGCCGGATCTGATTGAACTCCCGCGCATGCGTGCAGCTCAGTTTACGAATCTGGCAATGCCAGATCTGATTGAACTCCCACGCATGCGTGCAACTCAGCGTACAAATCTGGCAATGCTGGATCTGACCGTATTCCCGCGCATGTGTGTAGCTCAGCGTACGAATCTGGCATTGCCGAATCTGAGTGAACTTCCGCGCATGCGTGCAGCTCAGTGTACGAATCTGGAAATGCCGGATCTTTTTGAACTCCTGCGCATGCGGGAAGCTCAGTGTACGAATCTGGCAGTGCCGGATCTCAGTGAACTGCTGCGCATGCATGCAGATCAGCGTACGAATCTGGCAATGTCGGTTCTGATTGAACTCCCGCGCATGCGTGCAGCTCCATATATACGAATCTGGCAATACTAGATCTGAGTGAACTGCTGCACATGCGTGCAGCTCAGTGTACGAATCTGGCAATGTCGGTTCTGATTGAACTCCCGCGCATGCGTGCAGCTCACTGTACGAATCTGGCAATGCCGGTTCTGAGTGAATTCCCACGCATGCGTGCAGCTCAGTGTACGAATCTGGAAATGCCGGATCTTATTGAACTCCTGCGCATGCGTGAAGCTCAGTGTACGAATCTGGCAATGCCGGATCTGATTGAACTCCCGCGCATGCGTGCAGCTCAGTGTACAAATCTGGCAATGCCAGATCTGATGTAACTCCCGCGCATGCGTGCAACTCAGCGTACAAATCTGGCAATGCTGGATCTGACCGGACTCCCACGCATGTGTGCAGCTCAGTGTACGAATCTGGCAATGCCGGATCTCAGTGAACTGCTGCGCATGCATGCAGGTCAGCGTACGAATCTGGCAGTGCCGTATCTGAGTGAACTCCCGCGCATGTGTGCAGCTCAGTGTACGAATCTGGCATTGCTGAATCTGATTGAACTCCCTCGCATGCGTGCAGCTCAGTGTACGAATCTGAGTGAACTCCTGCGCATGCGTGCAGATCAGTGTATGAATCTGACCATGCCGGATCTGAGTGAATTCCCGCGCATGCGTGCAGCTCAGTTTTCGAATCTGGCAATGCCGAATCTGAGTGAACTCCCGTGCATGCGTGCAGCTCCATATATACGAATCTGGCAATGCTGGATCTGAGTGAACTGCTGCGCATGCATGCAGCTCAGTGTACGAATCTGGCAATAACCGGATCTTATTGAACTGCTGCGCATGCGTGCAACTCAGCGTACAAATCTGTCAATGCCGGATCTGATTGAACTCCCGCGCATGCGTGCAACTCAGTGTACAAATCTGGCAATGCCGGATCTAACCGGACTCCTGCACATGTGTGCAGCTCAATGTACGAATCTGGCAATGCCGAATCTGAGTGAATTCCCACGCAGTGAACTTCCGCGCATGCGTGCAGCTCAGTGTACGAATCTGGAAATGCCGGATCTTATTGAACTCCTACGCATGCGTGTAGCTCACTGTAAGAATCTGGCAATGCCGGATCTGAGTTAACTCCCACGCATGCGTGCAGCTCAGTGTATGAATCTGGCAATGTCAGTTCTGATTGAACTCCCGCCCATGTGTGCAGCTCAGTGTACGAATCTGGCAATACCGGATCTTATTGAACTGCTGCGCATGCGTGCAACTCAGCGTACAAATCTATCAATGCCGGATCTGATTGAACTCCCGCGCATGCGTGCAGCTCAGTTTACGAATCTGGCAATGCCAGATCTGATTGAACTCCCACGCATGCGTGCAACTCAGCGTACAAATCTGGCAATGCTGGATCTGACCGTATTCCCGCGCATGTGTGTAGCTCAGCGTACGAATCTGGCATTGCCGAATCTGAGTGAACTTCCGCGCATGCGTGCAGCTCAGTGTACGAATCTGGAAATGCCGGATCTTTTTGAACTCCTGCGCATGCGGGAAGCTCAGTGTACGAATCTGGCAATGCCGGATCTCAGTGAACTGCTGCGCATGCATGCAGATCAGCGTACAAATCTGGCAGTGCCGTATCTGAGTGAACTCCCATGCATGCGTGCAGCTCCATATATACGAATCTGGCAATACTAGATCTGAGTGAACTGCTGCACATGCGTGCAGCTCAGTGTACGAATCTGGCAATGTCGGTTCTGATTGAACTCCCGCGCATGCGTGCAGCTCACTGTACGAATCTGGCAATGCCGGTTCTGAGTGAATTCCCACGCATGCGTGCAGCTCAGTGTACGAATCTGGAAATGCCGGATCTTATTGAACTCCTGCGCATGCGTGAAGCTCAGTGTACGAATCTGGCAATGCCGGATCTGATTGAACTCCCGCGCATGCGTGCAACTCAGCGTACAAATCTGGCAATGCTGGATCTGACCGGACTCCCACGCATGTGTGCAGCTCAGTGTACGAATCTGGCAATGCCGGATCTCAGTGAACTGCTGCGCATGCATGCAGGTCAGCGTACGAATCTGGCAGTGCCGTATCTGAGTGAACTCCCCGCGCATGTGTGCAGCTCAGTGTACGAATCTGGCATTGCTGAATCTGATTGAACTCCCTCGCATGCGTGCAGCTCAGTGTACGAATCTGGCATTGCTGAATCTGATTGAACTCCCTCGCATGCGTGCAGCTCAGTGTACGAATCTGGCATTGCTGAATCTGATTGAACTCCCTCGCATGCGTGCAGCTCAGTGTACGAATCTGGAAATGCCGGATCTTATTGAACTCCTGCGCATGCATGAAGCTCAGTGTACGAATCTGGCAATGCCGGATCTGATTGAACTCCCGCGCATGCGTGCAGCTCAGTGTACAAATCTGGCAATGCCAGATCTGATGTAACTCCCGCGCATGCGTGCAACTCAGCGTACAAATCTGGCAATGCTGGATCTGACCGGACTCCCACGCATGTGTGCAGCTCAGTGTACGAATCTGGCAATGCCGGATCTCAGTGAACTGCTGCGCATGCATGCAGGTCAGCGTACGAATCTGGCAGTGCCGTATCTGAGTGAACTCCCGCGCATGTGTGCAGCTCAGTGTACGAATCTGGCATTGCTGAATCTGATTGAACTCCCTCGCATGCGTGCAACTCAGTGTACAAATCTGGCAATGCTGGATCAGACCGGACTCCCACGCATGTGTGCAGGTCAGCGTACGAATCTGGCAATGCCGTATCTGAGTGAACTCCCATGCATGTGTGCAGCTCCATATATACGAATCTGGCAATACTAGATCTGAGTGAACTGCTGCACATGCGTGCAGCTCAGTGTACGAATCTGGCAATGTCGGTTCTGATTGAACTCCCGCGCATGCGTGCAGCTCACTGTAAGAATCTGGCAATGCCGGATCTGATTGATCTCCCGCGCATGCGTGCAGCTCAGTGTACGAATCTGGCAATGCCAGATCTGATGTATCTCCCGCGCATGCGTACAACTCAGCGTACAAATCTGGCAATGCTGGATCTGACCGGACTCCCACGCATGTGTGCAGCTCACTGTACGAATCTGGCAATGCTGGATCTGAGTGAACTCCTGCGCATGCGTACAACTCAGCGTACGAATCTGGCAATGCCGGATCTCAGTGAACTGCTGCGCATGCATGCAGGTCAGCGTACGAATCTGGCAGTGCCGTATCTGAGTGAACTCCTGCGCATGCGTGCAGCTCACTGTACGAATCTGGCAATGCCGGATCTGACCGGACTCCCGCGCATGCGTGCAGCTCAGTGTACGAATCTGGCAATGCCGGATCTGATTGAACTCCCGCGCATGCGTGCAGCTCAGTGTATGAATCTGGCAATGCCAGATCTGATGTAACTCCCGCGCATGCGTGCAACTCAGCGTACAAATCTGGCAATGCCGAATCTGAGTGAAGTCCTCTGCATGCATGCTGCTCAGCGTATGAATCTGGCAATGCCGAATCTGAGTGAACCCCTGCGCATGCGTGCAGCTCACTACAAATCTGGCAATGTTGGATCTGAGTGAATTCCTGCACATGCGTGCAGCTCAGTGTACGAATCTGGCAATGCCGGATCTTATTGAACTCCTGCGCATGCGTGCAGCTCACTGTATGAATCTGGCAATGCTGGATCTGAGTGAACTCCCGCGCATGCGTGCAGCTCAGTGTACGAATCTGGCAATGCTGGATCTTATAGAACTCCTGCGCATGCGTGCAGCTTAGTGTATGAATCTGGCAATGCCGGATCTGACCGGACTCCTGCGCATGTGTGCAGCTTACTGTATGAATCTGGCAATTGTGGATCTGATTGAACTGCTGCGCATGCGTGCAACTCAGCGTACAAATCTGTCAATGCCGTTTCTGAGTGAACTCCCGCGCATGCGTGCAGCGCACTGTATGAATCTGGCAATGCCGGATCTGAGTGAACTCCCGCGCATGCGTAGGAGTGACATCCTCCCCGTTCGGCCAATGACAGTATCCGGCAATTGATATTTGGATCCTGTCTACCTGGAGATGTGAATGGCCGGCAGGGGAGCAGCATTGCCGGGGGGGGGGGGGGGGGGGGATATACTTCCACTTTAATGCCATTTCCAGTGGTTGTTAACCATGTGACCTCTGAAAGGTTTTACCCCCCCCCCCCCCACACACTTTTTTTTTTTTTCCCATATTCAGCACTGCTCTACTTTACTGGCAATTGCTCGGTCATGCAACATTTTTATCATTTTCGTTCTGTGAAAATAGAGCTTTCTTTCGGTGGTCTGTGATCTCCTCCGGGTTTAATTATTATCTAAGTGAGAAAAAAAGAAAAGTTAAAAAAAAAAAATTCTACTTTTTTTATGAAACATCCAATAAAATCAAATTCCATCAAAAATTTAGGCCAAAATGTATTCTGTTCCATGTCCATGGAGAGAGATGTACTGACAGCCGACCCCCGGTCAGGAAGGTGCGAACCCCCCCAAATGTCAGGACGGTACAAATCCCCCCAAATGTCAGGACGGTACAAATCCCCCCAAATGTCAGGACGGTACAAATCCCCCCAAATGTCAGGACGGTACAAATCCCCCCAAATGTCAGGACAGTACAGATATCCCCCCCAAATGTCAGGACAGTACAGATATCCCCCAAATGTCAGGACGGTACGAATCCCCCCAAATGTCAGGACGGTACAAATCCCCCCAAATGTCAGGACAGTACAGATATCCCCCCCAAATGTCAGGACAGTACAGATATCCCCCAAATGTCAGGACGGTACGAATCCCCCCCAAATGTCAGGACAGTACAGATATCCCCCCCAAATGACAGGACAGGACAGATATCCCCCAAATGACAGGACAGTACGAATCCCCCCAAATGTCAGGACGGTACGAATCCCCCCCAAATGTCAGGACGGTACAAATCCCCCCCAAATGTCAGGAGGGTACAAATCCCCCCAAATGTCAGGACGGTACGAATCCCCCCCAAATGTCGGAACGGTACGAATCCCCCCAAATGTCAGGACGGTACGAATCCCCCCAAATGACCCCATTTTGGGAAGTAGACAGTCTGAAGTGATTAGACGGCTCCAGTCATGAAAGGAAGACTCTGAGAACCCATCAGACCCCAATGGGGAGGAATCTGTAGAGAAAGGGCTTCTGGGTAATGCCTGGTCCTATATCTGGGGTGTGGTCAGTGTGGACCGTTCGGGTTCCCCACCGCAGCCAATCCTGAGCATTGTTCTTGGGTGGCCAACTTGTGGCTCGTTGTAGCCTCCAGGACCGGGGTGTGGCCCAGCTGGAGGGTCTGAGGCCTCAACACCGAGGTCGGAGCTGTGCCCATTGGGGGGGAGGTCTGTGCACCCCATTCCAGTGTGTCGGGGGGGGGGGAGGTCTGTGCACCCCATTCCAGTGTGTCGGGGGGGGGAGGTCTGTGCACCCCATTCCAGTGTGTCGGGGGGGGGGAGGTCTGTGCACCCCATTCCAGTGTGTCGGGGGGAGGTCTGTGCACCCCATTCCAGTGTGTCGGGGAGGTCTGTGCACCCCATTCCAGTGTGTCGGGGGGGGGAGGTCTGTGCACCCCATTCCAGTGTGTCGGGGGGGGGGGGGGAGGTCTGTGCACCCCATTCCAGTGTGTCGGGGAGGTCTGTGCACCCCATTCCAGTGTGTCGGGGGAGGTCTGTGCACCCCATTCCAGTGTGTCGGGGAGGTCTGTGCACCCCATTCCAGTGTGTCGGGGGGGGGGGGGAGGTCTGTGCACCCCATTCCAGTGTGTCGGGGGGGGGGGAGGTCTGTGCACCCCATTCCAGTGTGTCGGGGGGGGAGGTCTGTGCACCCCATTCCAGTGTGTCGGGGGGGGGGGAGGTCTGTGCACCCCATTCCAGTGTGTGGGGGGGGGGGTTTGGAGGTCTGTGCACCCCATTCCAGTGTGTTGGGGGGGGGGGGGGGGGGTCTGTGCACCCCATTCCAGTGTGTCGGGGGGGGGAGGTCTGTGCACCCCATTCCAGTGTGTCGGGGGGTGGGAGGTCTGTGCACCCCATTCCAGTGTGTCGGGGGGGGGGAGGTCTGTGCACCCCATTCCAGTGTGTCGGGGGGGGGGGGGGGGGGAGGTTTCCAACATGGCGGCTCATTGGTTGTCCCCCGCGCTGTGCGTCCTTCCCGTGTACAGATCCCTACGTTCATGGAAGATTCTCCACCAATCAGATCACTCCTCCGGCACAGGTGCAGTAGCCCCGCCCCCAGAGTTTGAACTCACACGTCATGCTGCTATTGGGTGATAGAGATGTTGAAACACCGCCCCTGAGGAGCACAGACCTATCTGCCAAAAGCTGCCATTGGTGGCCGGAGGATGTGTCGGGGTGAGGATGGAGATGACACGGAGGATGTGTCGGGGTGAGGATGAAGATGACACGGAGGATGTGTCGGGGTGAGGATGGAGATGACACGGAGGATGGGTTGGGGTGAGGATGGAGATGACATGGAGGATGGGTCAGGGTGAGGATGGAGATGACATGGTGGGAGTGGTCAGTCAGTAGTGGGTCCGCCCCCCGTCTCCATGGTGACCCGTCTCCTCGGTCGGGCCCGGTATGGGCGGGGTTTCCGTTGTCTCTCCCCGGCCGCCTCCTCCGCAGCTTCTGTCGGACTCTTGTGACACGTGACTATTCCAGCGTAGGGGGCGGATCTCGTCAGCGCTCCGCCCATGTCGGAAGACGTTGATTGGATGGCGGTGAGGTGCATGCCGGGAGGGGGCGGGGTTTCTCAGACTGCAGAATGGCCGGCGGAGAGGAGAGGAACGGGGGGGTGAGAGACCCGGGGGGAGGGGAGACTATCGGGGTGTCGGAGGTGAGACATCCTACAATAATCTGTGAGGGGTCCCCTTTGCATCCCTTGTGGGGGAGGGGTCCCTTTTGCGGCCCTGGTGGGGGGAGGGGTCCCCTTTGCGGCCCTGGTGGGGGGAGGGGTCCCCTTTGCGGCTCTGTGAGGGGTCCCCTTTGCGGCCCTGGTGGGGGGAGGGGTTCCCTTTGCGTCCCTGGTGGGTGAGGGGTCCCCTTTGCGGCTCTGTGAGGGGTCCCCTTTGCGGCCCTGGTGGGTGAGGGGTCCCCTTTGCGGCTCTGTGAGGGGTCCCCTTTGCGTCCCTGGTGGGGGGAGGGGTTCCCTTTGCGTCCCTGGTGGGGGGAGGGGTCCCCTTTGCGGCTCTGTGAGGGGTCCCCCTTTGCGTCCCTGGTGGGGGGAGGGGTCCCCTTTGCGGCCCTGGTGGGTGAGGGGTCCCCTTTGCGGCTCTGTGAGGGGTCCCCTTTGCGGCCCTGGTGGGGGGAGGGGTTCCCTTTGCGTCCCTGGTGGGGGGAGGGGTCCCCTTTGCGGCTCTGTGAGGGGTCCCCTTTGCGTCCCTGGTGGGGGGAGGGGTCCCCTTTGCGTCCCTGGTGGGGGGAGGGGTCCCCTTTGCGGCTCTGTGGTGACGGGTCCTCTTTCTCCCCCCTGCAGGGTACCCCGACATTTGATGAGGTGGCGGTGTATTTCTCGCGCAGTGAATGGATGACTCTTAGCTCCTCCCAGCGGGATCTGTATTGCAGCGTCATGAGGGACAACTACCAATGTATACTGTCCACAGGTAAGGAGCTCCGCCCACAGCGCTGTGGGAGTGGTCTGCCTCTAGGAAGGCCCCCCTCCCCCAGTGTACTTCCTATGAAGCTGGTTGACTTTAGAACTGCCGGCTGTCCTTCCCTTGTCCAATGAGAACAACAGGCCAGGAAGTGGCAGTTGGCGGGGAGGAGTCCCGAGACGTATTTTTCCAATTGGCAGCTGCTATGTGAAGGTGCAGGATTCGGGGGGGTGGGATCTGAGGTGTGAAGGTGCAGGAATGGGGGGGGGGATCTGGGGTGTGAAGGTGCAGGAATCGGGGGAGGGATCTGGGGTGTGAAGGTGCAGGAATCGGGGGGGTGGGATCTGAGGTGTGAAGGTGCAGGAATCGGGGGGGGGGGGGGGGGGGGAATCTGAGGTGTGAAGGTGCAGGAATCGGGGGGGGGGGGGGGATCTGAGGTGTGAAGGTGCCAGAATCGGGGGTGTGATGGTTCAGGAATGGGGGGGATCTGAAGTGTGAAGGTGCAGGAATCGGGGGGGGGGGGGATCTGAGGTGTGAAGGTGCAGGAATGGGGGGGGGGGGGATCTGAGGTGTGAAGGTGCAGGAATCGGGGGGGGGGGGGGTGGGTGGGATCTGAGGTGTGAAGGTGCAGGAATCGGGGGGGGGGGGGGGGGGGGGAATCTGAGGTGTGAAGGTGCAGGAATCGGGGGGGGGGGGGTGGGATCTGAGGTGTGAAGGTGCAGGAATCGGGGGGGTGGGATCTGAGGTGTGAAGGTGCAGGAATCGGGGGGGGGGGGGGGGGAATCTGAGGTGTGAAGGTGCAGGAATTGGGGGGGGGGGTCTGAGGTGTGTAGGTGCAGGATTCGGGGGGGTGGGATCCGAGGTGTGAAGGTGCAGGAATCGGGGGGGTGGGATCTGAGGTGTGAAGGTGCAGGAATGGGGGGGGGGGGGGATCTGAGGTGTGAAGGTGCAGGAATTGGGGGGGGGGGGTGTGAGGTGTGTAGGTGCAGGAATCGGGGGGGGGGGGGGGAGATCTGAGGTGTGAAGGTGCAGGAATCGGGGAGGGGGGGGGGAGATCTGAGGTGTGAAGGTGCAGGAATCGGGGGGGTGGGATCTGAGGTGTGAAGGTGCAGGAATCGGGGGGGTGGGATCTGAGGTGTGAAGGTGCAGGAATCGGGGGGGGGGGCGGGGGGGGGAGATCTGAGGTGTGAAGGTGCAGGAATCGGGGGGGTGGGATCTGAGGTGTGAAGGTGCAGGAATCGGGGGGGTGGGATCTGAGGTGTGAAGGTGCAGGAATCGGGGGGGGGGGGGAGATCTGAGGTGTGAAGGTGCAGGAATCGGGGGGGTGGGATCTGAGGTGTGAAGGTGCAGGAATCGGGCGGGGGGGGAGATCTGAGGTGTGAAGGTGCAGGAATCGGGGGGGGGGGCGGGGGGGGGGGGGGGGGGGGGGGGAGATCTGAGGTGTGAAGGTGCAGGAATCGGGGGGGTGGGATCTGAGGTGTGAAGGTGCAGGAATCGGGGGGTGGGATCTGAGGTGTGAAGGTGCAGGAATGGGGGGGGGGGGGATCTGAGGTGTGAAGGTGCAGGAATCGGGAGGGGGGGGGGATCTGAGGTGTGAAGGTGCAGGAATCGGGGGGGGGGGGGGGGAATCTGAGGTGTGAAGGTGCAGGAATTGGGGGGGGGGGGGGGTCTGAGGTGTGAAGATGCAGGAATCGGGGGGGGGGGAATCTGAGGTGTGAAGGTGCAGGAATTGGGGGGGGTCTGAGGTGTGTAGGTGCAGGAATCGGGGGGGTGGGATCTGAGGTGTGAAGGTGCAGGAATCGGGGGGGGGGGCGGGGGGGGGAGATCTGAGGTGTGAAGGTGCAGGAATCGGGGGGGTTGGGATCTGAGGTGTGAAGGTGCAGGAATGGGGGGGGGGGGGATCTGAGGTGTGAAGGTGCAGGAATCGGGGCGGGGGAATCTGAGGTGTGAAGGTGCAGGAATTGGGGGGGGGGGGGGTCTGAGGTGTGAAGGTGCAGGAATCGGGGGGGGGGGAATCTGAGGTGTGAAGGTGCAGGAATTGGGGGGGGGGGGGGGTCTGAGGTGTGTAGGTGCAGGAATCGGGGGGGTTGGAACTGAGGTGTGAAGGTGCAGGACTCGGGGGGGGGGGGGGGGAGATCTGAGGTGTGAAGGTGCAGGAATCGGGGGGGTGGGATCTGAGGTGTGAAGGTGCAGGAATTGGGGGGGTGGGATCTGAGGTGTGAAGGTGCAGGAATCGGGGGGGGGGGGCGGGGGGGGGGGGAGATCTGAGGTGTGAAGGTGCAGGAATTGGGGGGGTGGGATCTGAGGTGTGAAGGTGCAGGAATCGGGGGGTGGGATCTGAGGTGTGAAGGTGCAGGAATGGGGGGGGGGGGGATCTGAGGTGTGAAGGTGCAGGAATCGGGGGGGGGGGGGGGGGGATCTGAGGTGTGAAGGTGCAGGAATCGGGGGGGGGGGGGGGGTCTGAGGTGTGAAGGTGCAGGAATCGGGGGGGTGGGATCTGAGGTGTGAAGTTGCAGGAATCGGGGAGGGGGAATCTGAGGTGTGAAGGTGCAGGAATCGGGGGGGTCTGAGGTGTGTAGGTGCAGGAATGGGGGGGGGGGGGGTGGGATCTGAGGTGTGAAGGTGCAGGAATCGGGGGGGTGGGATCTGAGGTGTGAAGGTGCAGGAATCGGGGGGGGGGGGATCTGAGGTGTGAAGGTGCAGGAATCGGGGGGGGGGGGGGGGGAATAAGAGGTGTGAAGGTGCAGGAATTGGGGGGGGGGGGGGGGTCTGAGGTGTGTAGGTGCAGGAATCGGGGGGGGTGGGATCTGAGGTGTGAAGGTGCAGGAATCGGGGGGGGGGGGTGGGAATCCGAGGTGTGAAGGTGCAGGAATTGGGGGGGGTCTGAGGTGTAGGTGCAGGAATCGGGGGGGTGGGATCTGAGGTGTGAAGGTGCAGGAATCGGGGGGGGGGGGGGGGAATCTGAGGTGTGAAGGTGCAGGAATTGGGGGGGGGGGGGGGAAATCTGAGGTGTGAAGGTGCAGGAATTGGGGGGGGGGGGGAATCTGAGGTGTGAAGGTGCAGGAATTGGGGGGGGGGGGGGGGGGAATCTGAGGTGTGAAGGTGCAGGAATCGGGGGGGTGGGATCTGAGGTGTGAAGGTGCAGGAATCGGGGGGTGGGATCTGAGGTGTGAAGGTGCAGGAATCGGGGGGGGGGGGGAATCTGAGGTGTGAAGGTGCAGGAATCGGGGGGGGGCGGGGGGGGGGGAGATCTGAGGTGTGAAGGTGCAGGAATTGGGGGGGTGGGATCTGAGGTGTGAAGGTGCAGGAATCGGGGGGTGGGATCTGAGGTGTGAAGGTGCAGGAATGGGGGGGGGGGGATCTGAGGTGTGAAGGTGCAGGAATCGGGGGGGGGGGGGGGGGGATCTGAGGTGTGAAGGTGCAGGAATCGGGGGGGGGGGGGGGGTCTGAGGTGTGAAGGTGCAGGAATCGGGGGGGTGGGATCTGAGGTGTGAAGGTGCAGGAATCGGGGGGGGGGGAATCTGAGGTGTGAAGGTGCAGGAATCGGGGGGGGGGGGGGAATCTGAGGTGTGAAGGTGCAGGAATCGGGGGGGGGGCGGGGGGGGGGAGATCTGAGGTGTGAAGGTGCAGGAATTGGGGGGGTGGGATCTGAGGTGTGAAGGTGCAGGAATGGGGGGGGGGGGATCTGAGGTGTGAAGGTGCAGGAATCGGGGGGGGGGGGGGGGGATCTGAGGTGTGAAGGTGCAGGAATCGGGGGGGGGGGGGTGGGATCTGAGGTGTGAAGGTGCAGGAATCGGGGGGGGGGAATCTGAGGTGTGAAGGTGCAGGAATCGGGGGGGGGGGGGGGGTCTGAGGTGTGTAGGTGCAGGAATGGGGGGGGGGGGGTGGGATCTGAGGTGTGAAGGTGCAGGAATCGGGGGGTGGGATCTGAGGTGTGAAGGTGCAGGAATCGGGGGGGGGGGGGGGGGATCTGAGGTGTGAAGGTGCAGGAATCGGGGGGGGGGGGGGGGGGGAATATGAGGTGTGAAGGTGCAGGAATTGGGGGGGGGGGGGTCTGAGGTGTGTAGGTGCAGGAATCGGGGGGGTGGGATCTGAGGTGTGAAGGTGCAGGAATCGGGGGGGGGGGGGGGGGAATCTGAGGTGTGAAGGTGCAGGAATTGGGGGGGGGGGGGGAAATCTGAGGTGTGAAGGTGCAGGAATTGGGGGGGGGGGGGAATCTGAGGTGTGAAGGTGCAGGAATTGGGGGGGGGGGGGGAATCTGAGGTGTGAAGGTGCAGGAATCGGGGGGGGGTGGGATCTGAGGTGTGAAAGTGCAGGAATCGGGGGGGGGGGGGGGGATCTGAGGTGTGAAGGTGCAGGAATCGGGGGGGGGGGGTGGGATCTGAGGTGTGAAGGTGCAGGAATCGGGGGGGTGGGATCTGAGGTGTGAAGGTGCAGGAATTGGGGGGGGGGGGGTCTGAGGTGTGTAGGTGCAGGAATCGGGGGGGGGTGGGATCTGAGGTGTGAAGGTGCAGGAATTGGGGGGGGGGGAGGAATCTGAGGTGTGAAGGTGCAGGAATCGGGGGGGGGGGGGGCGGGGGGGGGGAGATCTGAGGTGTGAAGGTGCAGGAATTGGGGGGGTGGGATCTGAGGTGTGAAGGTGCAGGAATCGGGGGGGTGGGATCTGAGGTGTGAAGGTGCAGGAATCGGGGGGGGGGGGGATCTGAGGTGTGAAGGTGCAGGAATGGGGGGGGGGGGGAATCTGAGGTGTGAAGGTGCAGGAATCGGGGGGGGGGGGATCTGAGGTGTGAAGGTGCAGGAATCGGGGGGGGGGGGAATCTGAGGTGTGAAGGTGCAGGAATTGGGGGGGGGGGGGGTCTGAGGTGTGTAGGTGCAGGAATCGGGGGGGTGGGATCTGAGGTGTGAAGGTGCAGGAATGGGGGGGTAATCTGAGGTGTGAAGGTGCAGGAATCGGGGGGGGGGGGGTGGGATCCGAGGTGTGAAGGTGCAGGAATCGGGGGGGTGGGATCTGAGGTGAGAAGGTGCAGGAATCAGGGGGGTGGGATCTGAGGTGTGAAGGTGCAGGAATGGGGGGGGAATCTGAGGTGTGAAGGTGCAGGAATCGGGGGGGGGGGGGGGCGGGGGGGGATCTGAGGTGTGAAGGTGCAGGAATCGGGGGGGGGGGGGGGTCGGTGGGATCCGAGGTGTGAAGGTGCAGGAATCGGGGGGGTGGGATCTGAGGTGTGAAGGTGCAGGAATGGGGGGGGAATCTGAGGTGTGAAGGTGCAGGAATCGGGGGGGGGGGCGGGGGGGGATCTGAGGTGTGAAGGTGCAGGAATCGGGGGGGGGGGGGGGGAATCTGAGGTGTGAAGGTGCAGGAATTGGGGGGGGGGGGGGGTCTGAGGTGTGTAGGTGCAGGAATCGGGGGGGGGGGGGGGGGTGGGATCTGAGGTGTGAAGGTGCAGGAATCGGGGGGGCGGGGGGGAGATCTGAGGTGTGAAAGTGCAGGAATCGGGGGGGGAGCGGGGGGGGGAGATCTGAGGTGTGAAAATGCAGGAATCGGGGGGGGGGGGGGGGAGATCTGAGGTGTGAAGGTGCAGGAATCTGTGGGGGGGGGGGATCTGAGGTGTGAAGGTGCAGGAATTGGGGGGGGGGGGGGGGGATCTGAGGCGTGAAGGTGCAGGAATCGGGGGGGTGGGATCTGAGGCGTGAAGGTGCAGGAATTGGGGGGGGGGGGGGGGGTCTGAGGTGTGAAGGTGCAGGAATCGGGGGGGGGGATCCGAGGTGTGAAGGTGCAGGAATCGGGGGGGGTGGGATCTGATGTGTGAAGGTGCAGGAATCAGGGGGGTGGGATCTGAGGTGTGAAGGTGCAGGAATCGGGGGGGGGGGGGGGGATCTGAGGTGTGAAGGTGCAGGAATCGGGGGGGTGGGGGGGTGGGGTGGGAATCCGAGGTGTGAAGGTGCAGGAATCGGGGGGGGGTGGGATCTGAGGTGTGAAGGTGCAGGAATCGGGGGGGGGGGGGGGGATCTGAGGTGTGAAGGTGCAGGAATCGGGGGGGGGGGGGGGGGAATCTGAGGTGTGAAGGTGCAGGAATTGGGGGGGGGGGGGGGTCTGAGGTGTGTAGGTGCAGGAATCGGGGGGGGGTGGGATCTGAGGTGTGAAGGTGCAGGAATCGGGGGGGGGGGGGGAATCCGAGGTGTGAAGGTGCAGGAATTGGGGGGGGGGGGTGGGATCTGAGGTGTGAAGGTGCAGGAATTGGGGGGGGGTCTGAGGTGTGTAGGTGCAGGAATCGGGGGGGGGTGGGAATCTGAGGTGTGAAGGTGCAGGAATTGGGGGGGGAATCTGAGGTGTGAAGGTGCAGGAATCGGGGGGGGGGGGGGGGGGTGGGATCCGAGGTGTGAAGGTGCAGGAATCGGGGGGGGGGGTGGGATCCGAGGTGTGAAGGTGCAGGAATCGGGGGGGTGGGATCTGAGGTGTGAAGGTGCAGGAATCAGGGGGGTGGGATCTGAGGTGTGAAGGTGCAGGAATGGGGGGGGGGGGGAATCTGAGGTGTGAAGGTGCAGGAATCGGGGGGGGGGGGGGGGGGATCTGAGGTGTGAAGGTGCAGGAATCGGGGGGGGGGGGGGGTCGTTGGGATCCGAGGTGTGAAGGTGCAGGAATCGGGGGGGTGGGATCTGAGGTGTGAAGGTGCAGGAATGGGGGGGGAATCTGAGGTGTGAAGGTGCAGGAATCGGGGGGGGGGGGCGGGGGGGGATCTGAGGTGTGAAGGTGCAGGAATCGGGGGGGGGGGGGGGGGGAATCTGAGGTGTGAAGGTGCAGGAATTGGGGGGGGGGGTCTGAGGTGTGTAGGTGCAGGAATCGGGGGGGGGGGGGGGGGGTGGGATCTGAGGTGTGAAGGTGCAGGAATTGGGGGGGTGGGATCTGAGGTGTGAAGGTGCAGGAATCGGGGGGGCGGGGGGGGGGGAGATCTGAGGTGTGAAAGTGCAGGAATCGGGGGGGGAGCGGGGGGGGGAGATCTGAGGTGTGAAAGTGCAGGAATCGGGGGGGGGGGGGGGGGAGATCTGAGGTGTGAAGGTGCAGGAATCTGTGGGGGGGGGGGATCTGAGGTGTGAAGGTGCAGGAATTGGGGGGGGGGGGGGGGGATCTGAGGCGTGAAGGTGCAGGAATCGGGGGGGTGGGATCTGAGGCGTGAAGGTGCAGGAATTGGGGGGGGGGGGGGGGGTCTGAGGTGTGAAGGTGCAGGAATCGAGGGGGTGGGATCTGAGGTGTGAAGGTGCAGGAATCGGGGGGGGGGGATCCGAGGTGTGAAGGTGCAGGAATCGGGGGGGGTGGGATCTGATGTGTGAAGGTGCAGGAATCAGGGGGGTGGGATCTGAGGTGTGAAGGTGCAGGAATCGGGGGGGGGGGGGGATCTGAGGTGTGAAGGTGCAGGAATCGGGGGGGTGGGGGGGTGGGGTGGGAATCCGAGGTGTGAAGGTGCAGGAATCGGGGGGGGGGTGGGATCTGAGGTGTGAAGGTGCAGGAATCGGGGGGGGGGGGGGATCTGAGGTGTGAAGGTGCAGGAATTGGGGGGGGGGGGGGGGGAATCTGAGGTGTGAAGGTGCAGGAATTGGGGGGGGGGGGGGGGTCTGAGGTGTGTAGGTGCAGGAATCGGGGGGGGTGGGATCTGAGGTGTGAAGGTGCAGGAATCGGGGGGGGGGGGGAATCCGAGGTGTGAAGGTGCAGGAATTGGGGGGGGGGGTGGGATCTGAGGTGTGAAGGTGCAGGAATTGGGGGGGGGTCTGAGGTGTGTAGGTGCAGGAATCGGGGGGGGGGTGGAATCTGAGGTGTGAAGGTGCAGGAATTGGGGGGGGAATCTGAGGTGTGAAGGTGCAGGAATCGGGGGGGGGGGGGGGGGGTGGGATCCGAGGTGTGAAGGTGCAGGAATCGGGGGGGGGGGAGGTGGGATCCGAGGTGTGAAGGTGCAGGAATCGGGGGGGTGGGATCTGAGGTGTGAAGGTGCAGGAATCAGGGGGGTGGGATCTGAGGTGTGAAGGTGCAGGAATGGGGGGGGGGGGGGAATCTGAGGTGTGAAGGTGCAGGAATCGGGGGGGGGGGGGGGGATCTGAGGTGTGAAGGTGCAGGAATCGGGGGGGGGGGGGGGAATCTGAGGTGTGAAGGTGCAGGAATTGGGGGGGGGGGGGGTCTGAGGTGTGTAGGTGCAGGAATCGGGGGGGTGGGATCTGAGGTGTGAAGGTGCAGGAATTGGGGGGGGGGGGGGGAATCTGAGGTGTGAAGGTGCAGGAATCGGGGGGGTGGGGGGGGGGTGGGATCTGAGGTGTGAAGGTGCAGGAATCGGGGGGGTGGGATCTGAGGTGTGAAGGTGCAGGAATCAGGGGGGTGGGATCTGAGGTGTGAAGGTGCAGGAATGGGGGGGGGGGGGGAATCTGAGGTGTGAAGGTGCAGGAATCGGGGGGGGGGGGGGGGGATCTGAGGTGTGAAGGTGCAGGAATCGGGGGGGGGGGGGGGGGAATCTGAGGTGTGAAGGTGCAGGAATTTGGGGGGGGGGGGTCTGAGGTGTGTAGGTGCAGGAATCGGGGGGGTGGGATCTGAGGTGTGTAGGTGCAGGAATCGGGGGGGTGGGATCTGAGGTGTGAAGGTGCAGGAATCGGGGGGGTGGGATCTGAGGTGTGTAGGTGCAGTAATCGGGGGGGTGGGATCCGAGGTGTGAAGGTGCAGGAATCGGGGGGGTGGGATCTGAGGTGTGAAGGTGCAGGAATGGGGGGGGAATCTGAGGTGTGAAGGTGCAGGAATCGGGGGGGGGGGGGGGGGGGGTGGGATCCGAGGTGTGAAGGTGCAGGAATGGGGGGGGGAAATCTGAGGTGTGAAGGTGCAGGAATCGGGGGGGGGGGCGGGGGGGGATCTGAGGTGTGAAGGTGCAGGAATCGGGGGGGGGGGGGGAATCTGAGGTGTGAAGGTGCAGGAATTGGGGGGGGGGGGGGGGGTCTGAGGTGTGTAGGTGCAGGAATCGGGGGGGGGGGTGGGATCTGAGGTGTGAAGGTGCAGGAATTGGGGGGGTGGGATCTGAGGTGTGAAGGTGCAGGAATCGGGGGGGGAGATCTGAGGTGTGAAGGTGCAGGAATGGGGGGGGGGAATCTGAGGTGTGAAGGTGCAGGAATCGGGGTGGGGGCGGGGGGGATCTGAGGTGTGAAGGTGCAGGAATGGGGGGGGGGGGAATCTGAGGTGTGAAGGTGCAGGAATTGGGGGGGGGGGGGTCGTCTGAGGTGTGTAGGGGTCAGGAATCGGGGGGGGGGGGGGGTGGGATCTGAGGTGTGAAGGTGCAGGAATTGGGGGGGTGGGATCTGAGGTGTGAAGGTGCAGGAATCGGGGGGGTGGGATCTGAGGTGTGAAGGTGCAGGAATCAGGGGGGTGGGATCTGAGGTGTGAAGGTGCAGGAATGGGGGGGGGGGGGGAATCTGAGGTGTGAAGGTGCAGGAATCGGGGGGGGGGGGGGGGGGGATCTGAGGTGTGAAGGTGCAGGAATCGGGGGGGGGGGGGGGAATCTGAGGTGTGAAGGTGCAGGAATTGGGGGGGGGGGGGGGGTCTGAGGTGTGTAGGTGCAGGAATCGGGGGGGTGGGATCTGAGGTGTGAAGGTGCAGGAATTGGGGGGGGGAATCTGAGGTGTGAAGGTGCAGGAATCGGGGGGGTGGGGGGGGGGTGGGATCTGAGGTGTGAAGGTGCAGGAATCGGGGGGGTGGGATCTGAGGTGTGAAGGTGCAGGAATCAGGGGGGTGGGATCTGAGGTGTGAAGGTGCAGGAATGGGGGGGGGGGGGAATCTGAGGTGTGAAGGTGCAGGAATCGGGGGGGGGGGGGGGATCTGAGGTGTGAAGGTGCAGGAATCGGGGGGGGGGGGGGGGGAATCTGAGGTGTGAAGGTGCAGGAATTTGGGGGGGGGGGGTCTGAGGTGTGTAGGTGCAGGAATCGGGGGGGTGGGATCTGAGGTGTGTAGGTGCAGGAATCGGGGGGGGTGGGATCTGAGGTGTGAAGGTGCAGGAATCGGGGGGGTGGGATCTGAGGTGTGAAGGTGCAGGAATGGGGGGGGGAATCTGAGGTGTGAAGGTGCAGGAATCGGGGGGGGGGGGGGGGTGGGATCCGAGGTGTGAAGGTGCAGGAATGGGGGGGGGAATCTGAGGTGTGAAGGTGCAGGAATCGGGGGGGGGGGGCGGGGGGGGATCTGAGGTGTGAAGGTGCAGGAATCGGGGGGGGGGGGGGGGAATCTGAGGTGTGAAGGTGCAGGAATTGGGGGGGGGGGGTCTGAGGTGTGTAGGTGCAGGAATCGGGGGGGGGGGGGGTGGGATCTGAGGTGTGAAGGTGCAGGAATCGGGGGGGGAGATCTGAGGTGTGAAGGTGCAGGAATGGGGGGGGGAATCTGAGGTGTGAAGGTGCAGGAATCGGGGTGGGGGCGGGGGGGATCTGAGGTGTGAAGGTGCAGGAATGGGGGGGGGGGAATCTGAGGTGTGAAGGTGCAGGAATTGGGGGGGGGGGGTCGTCTGAGGTGTGTAGGGGTCAGGAATCGGGGGGGGGGGGGGGTGGGATCTGAGGTGTGAAGGTGCAGGAATTGGGGGGGTGGGATCTGAGGTGTGAAGGTGCAGGAATCGGGGGGGGCGGGGGGGGGGGGGAGATCTGAGGTGTGAAAGTGCAGGAATCGGGGGGGGGGGATCTGAGGTGTGAAGGTGCAGGAATCGGGGGGGGGGGGGGGATCTGAGGTGTGAAGGTGCAGGAATCGGGGGGGGGGGGGGGGATCTGAGGTGTGAAGGTGCAGGAATCTGTGGGGGGATCTGAGGTGTGAAGGTGCAGGAATCGGGGGGGGATCTGAGGTGTGAAGGTGCAGGAATCGGGGGGGGGGGGATCTGAGGTGTGAAGGTGCAGGAATCGGGGATCTGAGGTGTGAAGGTGCAGGAATCGGGGATCTGAGGTGTGAAGGTGCAGGAATCGGGGGGGGGGGGGTGATCTGAGGTGTGAAGGTGCAGGAATGGGTTCCATAAACTGAAATCTAACCTCCAGTCCTGGGAGGGATACTAGAGGGCGCTGCTGAGTGGGGAACGAGGTCTCTGCACTTTAGAGGCGCCCTCTTGTTTTCTTCTGCTGGATTTCAGATTTGTGTAGTTTCTTCTCTGAGGACTTGGTGGCCATCTTGGGATCATTTGATGGACATGTTCCTCACCACGTTCGGCTGCTGTGAACCCGTGTTTTTTTCGCCGAATGGCAGACCTGTCCTGAGCCTCTCCTGCCCTTCTCTCGCAGGGTGCTACATACAGAAGCCGGAAATTCTCTCTCGACTAGAAGGTGGCGGAGAGCCGTGGTCCATGGAAGGTCTGGAGGACGGAGATGAAGACGCTGGTCTAGGTGAGTCTTCACTCGAATGTCCTACTCTGGGGGGTGGAGGAACTCCGCTCTTCTCCACTAGGAGCAATCCTACTCTGGGGGGTGGAGGAACTCCGCTCTTCTCCACTAGGAGCAATCCTACTCTGGTGGGTGGAGGAACTCCGCTCTTCTCCACTAGGAGCAAGCCTACTCTGGTGGGTGGAGGAACTCCGCTCTTCTCCACTAGGAGCAATCCTACTCTGGTGGGTGGAGGAACTCCGCTCTTCTCCACTAGGAGCAATCCTACTCTGGCGGGTGGAGGAACTCCGCTCTTCTCCACTAGGAGCAGAGTGGGTTGGTGCTGAGACACCACCGGCGCGGTCTCTGTAGACCCCACTGACTGACGCGGTCACAGTAGACCCCACTGACCGGCACTGCGTGGACAACCTGCAATGCTCCTCGCGGTTCTTCTGCCCACCATTGCAGTAGAGAAACGTATGAGGGAGATCGATGATTCGGCATTTTTTTTTTTTTCTAACTCTGCGTGGGGCAGTTTTTAAAACAATCTTTTCCTGGTGTATTCCCCCATTTCTGAGGGATGGAAGAAGCAGAAGGGTCTCTTCCCAACGGGGGTGGGGTGGGGGGTCTTCTTGTTCTTTCTATATTTGTACTGAATGTTACTAACCAGTTCTGCTCTTTGGACGTAATACGATCGTCCGAGGAGTGAACCTTTAATCACAAGCTGATCGCTTTCACAGAGCCGGCAGCACAGTCCCCCCGTCCTGCCGGCGGCTCCTCCTCCCGTGGTTCCCGGGATTCCCCACTCTTAACCGGAGCCCGGGAACGCAACCACCAGCTAGGGGAGGCAAACCCATACCACGATCTGGCATGCAGTCAACCTGGAAGTGATGTCACTTCCTGTTCCAGGTGCACCCTTTCCTGCCCAGTACATCCAGGGGACACCTCCAGCCAAGCCGACCTGTGCCGGGTTAGACGGTGCGAAGGGCAGGGGGGAGACATTGGGGTCTGAAGAGTACCTGTCACCTGTCCAGCGCTACCCCTTCTGATAGCAAATAAGTAAAAAAAAAAAAAAATTAAAATTAAATATAATAAAATTAACCGCTTCCACGCCGCGACATAGCAGAAATACTGCGACAGGGCTGCGCAAAATCACCTCTATATATATACACACACATGATTTTGCAGTTCTGGGTAGAGGGCGTACGCGTTCCCTACCCGCGCTGCCATTCGCGGCCTCGGTTGTCACCTGGCGCTGGCCCGCCGTCCTCCCCGCGATTGATGATAAAATAATAAACACCCAAATAAAAATGATTTATAATAAATAAAATTAATATGTAATAACCCCGAACTCTCACACTCTAAAAACAAACATAAAATTATTAAAACCCCAATAAAATTATTAATAAGTGTAAAATAAAATACACAAATAATTATAAAAAATCATAAATATATAATAATGAACTCCCTAACCCTTAAAAAATACTTTATTATTAATAATAATACTGTAATAATATATTTTTTTTAAGTTAGGTGGTTAAGGTTTAATTAATATATATTAATTTTATTAATGGTTCTTTTTATTTGTTTATTTTACATTTATTCTATTATAATAGTTATAAAATGTTTGGGTGTTTATTATTTTATTATTGTTAATAATTAAAAAAAAAATAAAAATAAATAAATATATATATATATATATATATATATATCAATATATTAAAAAAATATTTTTTTCAGGGTTAGGGAGTTAAGGTTAGGGGTTAATTATTTATTATTACATTTTGTTTTTCATTTATTAGTATTATTATTATTATTAATAATACCCTAACAAAAAAAAGTGGCTAAATGGTTAGCGCTGCCACCTGGCAGTACTTGGGTCATTTATTTATAATACATTTTATAATTATTCTATTATAATAATTATAAAAATGTTTGGGTGTTTATTATTTTATTATCATTGTTAATAATTAAAAAAAAAAAAATATATATATATATTAAGGTTAAGGGTTAATTATTTATTATTACATATCTATTTGTTTTTTTTACTTATTTATGTATTTATTGTACATTTTTTAACACCCAAATAAAAATAAACACCCAAATAAAAATGATTTATAATAAATAAAATTAATATGTAATAACCCCGAACTCTCACACTCTAAAAACAAATATAAAATTATTAAAACCCCAATAAAATTAATAATAAGTGTAAAATAAAATACACAAATAATTATAAATAATCATAAATATATAATAATGAACTCCCTAACCCTTAAAAAATACTTTATTATTAATAATACTGTAATAATATTTTTTTTAAGTTAGGTTTAATTAATATATATTAATTTTATTAATGGTTATTTTTATTTGTTTATTTTACATTTATTCTATTATAATAGTTATAAAATGTTTGGGTGTTTATTATTTTATTATTGTTAATAATTAAAAAAAATAATAAAAATAAATAAATAAATATATATATATATATATATATATATATATATATCAATATATTAAAAAAAAAATTTTTTTCAGGGTTAGGGAGTTAAGGTTAGGGGTTAATTATTTATTATTACATTTTGTTTTTCATTTATTAGTATTATTATTATTAATATTATTATTAATAATACCCTAACAAAAAAAAGTGGCTAAATGGTTAGCGCTGCCACCTGGCAGTACTTGGGTCATTTATTTATAATACATTTTATAATTATTCTATTATAATAATTATAAAAATGTTTGGGTGTTTATTATTTTATTATCATTGTTAATAATTAAAAAAAAAAAAATATATATATATATTAAGGTTAAGGGTTAATTATTTATTATTACATATCTATTTGTTTTTTTTACTTATTTATGTATTTATTGTACATTTTTTAACACCCAAATAAAAATAAACACCCAAATAAAAATGATTTATAATAAATAAAATTAATATGTAATAACCCCGAACTCTCACACTCTAAAAACAAATATAAAATTATTAAAACCCCAATAAAATTAATAATAAGTGTAAAATAAAATACACAAATAATTATAAATAATCATAAATATATAATAATGAACTCCCTAACCCTTAAAAAATACTTTATTATTAATAATACTGTAATAATATTTTTTTTAAGTTAGGTTTAATTAATATATATTAATTTTATTAATGGTTATTTTTATTTGTTTATTTTACATTTATTCTATTATAATAGTTATAAAATGTTTGGGTGTTTATTATTTTATTATTGTTAATAATTAAAAAAAATAATAAAAATAAATAAATAAATATATATATATATATATATATATATATATATATCAATATATTAAAAAAAAAATTTTTTTCAGGGTTAGGGAGTTAAGGTTAGGGGTTAATTATTTATTATTACATTTTGTTTTTCATTTATTAGTATTATTATTATTAATATTATTATTAATAATACCCTAACAAAAAAAAGTGGCTAAATGGTTAGCGCTGCCACCTGGCAGTACTTGGGTCATTTATTTATAATACATTTTATAATTATTCTATTATAATAATTATAAAAATGTTTGGGTGTTTATTATTTTATTATCATTGTTAATAATTAAAAAAAAAAAAAAAAAAATATATATATATATATATATATATTAAGGTTAAGGGTTAATTATTTATTATTACATATCTATTTGTTTTTTTTACTTATTTATGTATTTATTGTACATTTTTTAACACCCAAATAAAAATGATTTATAATAAATAAAATTAATATGTAATAACCCCGAACTCTCACACTCTAAAAACAAATATAAAATTATTAAAACCCCAATAAAATTATTAATAAGTGTAAAATAAAATACACAAATAATTATAAATAATCATAAATATATAATAATGAACTCCCTAACCCTTAAAAAATACTTTATTATTAATAATAATACTGTAATAATATTTTTTTTTTTAAGTTAGGTTTAATTAATATATATTAATTTTATTAATGGTTCTTTTTATTTGTTTATTTTACATTTATTCTATTATAATAGTTATAAAATGTTTGGGTGTTTATTATTTTATTATTGTTAATAATTAAAAAAAATAATAAAAATAAATAAATAAATAAATATATATATATATATATATATATATATATATATATATATATATATATATATCAATATATTAAAAAAAAAAATTTTTTCAGGGTTAGGGAGTTAAGGTTAGGGGTTAATTATTTATTATTACATTTTGTTTTTCATTTATTAGTATTATTATTATTAATATTATTATTAATAATACCCTAACAAAAAAAAGTGGCTAAATGGTTAGCGCTGCCACCTGGCAGTACTTGGGTCATTTATTTATAATACATTTTATAATTATTCTATTATAATAATTATAAAAATGTTTGGGTGTTTATTATTTTATTATCATTGTTAATAATTAAAAAAAAAAAAAAAAAAAAAAATATATATATATATATATATATTAAGGTTAAGGGTTAATTATTTATTATTACATGTCTATTTGTTTTTTTTACTTATTTATGTATTGTACATTTTTTAACACCCAAATAAAAATAAACACCCAAATAAAAATGATTTATAATAAATAAAATTAATATGTAATAACCCCGAACTCTCACACTCTAAAAACAAATATAAAATTATTAAAACCCCAATAAAATTATTAATAAGTGTAAAATAAAATACACAAATAATTATAAATAATCATAAATATATAATAATGAACTCCCTAACCCTTAAAAAATACTTTATTATTAATAATACTGTAATAATATTTTTTTTTTTAAGTTAGGTTTAATTAATATATATTAATTTTATTAATGGTTATTTTTATTTGTTTATTTTACATTTATTCTATTATAATAGTTATAAAATGTTTGGGTGTTTATTATTTTATTATTGTTAATAATTAAAAAAAAAAATAAAAATAAATAAATATATATATATATATATATATATATATATATATATATATATTAAAAAAAATATTTTTTTCAGGGTTAGGGAGTTAAGGTTAGGGGTTAATTATTTATTATTACATTTTGTTTTTCATTTATTAGTATTATTATTATAATTAATATTATTATTAATAATACCCTAACAAAAAAAAGTGGCTAAATGGTTAGCGCTGCCACCTGGCAGTACTTGGGTCATTTATTTATAATACATTTTATAATTATTCTATTATAATAATTATAAAAATGTTTGGGTGTTTATTATTTTATTATCATTGTTAATAATTTAAAAAAAAAAAAAAAAAATATATATATATATATATATATATATATATTAAGGTTAAGGGTTAATTATTTATTATTACATATCTATTTGTTTTTTTTACTTATTTATGTATTTATTGTACATTTTTTTTTCATTTATTAGTATTATTATTATTAATACCCTAACAAAAAAAAAGTGGCTAAATGGTTAGCAGTACTCGGGTCATTTATCTATAAATAAATTTGTATTTTTTTTTTTTATTTTCAGGGTTCGGGAGTTAAGGTTGGGGGTTATTTATTATTACATATTTATTTAAGAATTTTATTTTTCTTGTTTGTGTGTTTATTTTACATTTTTATTTTTTCATTTATTAGTATTATTATTATTAATACCCTAACAAAAAAAAAAAGTGGCTAAATGGTTAGCAGTGCCGCCTGGAAGTACTCGGGTCGTTGGTTCGAATCCCAACCACAGCAACACCTGCCTGGAGTTTGCATGTTCTCCTTGGGCCTGTGTGGGTTTCCTCCGGGTACTCCGGTTTCCTCCCACACTCCAAAGACATGCTGGTAGGTGGCTCCTGTCTAAATTGTCCCTAATATGTGTATGTATGAATGTGAGTTAGGGACCTTAGATTGTGCGCTCCTCGGGGGCGGGGACTGATGCGAATGAACAATATATATGTAAAGTGCTGAGTAAATTAATGGCGCTATAGAAGGACCTGAAATAAATAGAAAAAGAAATAAAATCTTGATGGAAGCTTTACAAAAAAAAAACCACCTAACAACAAATGATGCGACATATAAAATATTTGTCTATTGGCTAATTGACGCTGTATGAAAACGCGCAAAAATTATGCGTCAAAACGTGCGAAAAGTGCTACGCTCCAGTGTGAATCCAGCCTTCGGGAACACACATCTGGAATCCAGTGACCCTCTGGTTGTTGGGTCTGCCCCATCGGAGAGCCCGGCGACCCTCTGGTTGTTGGGTCTTCCCCATTAGGGGGTCCGGCGACCCTCTGGTTGTCGGGTCTTCCCCATCAGAGGGTCCAGCGACCCTCTGGTTGTCGGGTCTTCCCCGTCGGAGAGTCCGGCGACCCTCTGGTTGTCGGGTCTTCCCCGTCGGAGAGTCCGGCGACCCTCTGGTTGTCGGGTCTTCCCCGTCGGAGAGTTCGGCGACCCTCTGGTTGTCGGGGTTTCCCCATCGGAGAGTCCGGCGACCCTCTGGTTGTCGGGGTTTCTCCATCGGAGAGTCCAGCGACCCTCTGGTTGTCGGGGTTTCTCCATCGGAAGGTCCGGCGACCCTCTGGTTGTTGGGTCTTCCCCATCGGAAGGTCCGGCGACCCTCTGGTTGTCGGGTCTTCCCCGTCGGAGGGTCCGGCGACCCTCTGGTTGTCGGGTCTTCCCCGTCGGAGGGTCCGGCGACCCTCTGGTTGTCGGGTCTTCCCCGTCGGAGGGTCCAGCGACCCTCTGGTTGTTGGGTTTCTCCATCAGACAGTCCAGCGACCCTCTGGTTGTTGGGTCTTCCCCATCGGAGAGTTCGGCGACCCTCTGGTTGTCGGGGTTTCCCCATCGGAGAGTCCGGCGACCCTCTGGTTGTCGGGGTTTCCCCGTCGGAGGGTCCGGCGACCCTCTGGTTGTCGGGGTTTCCCCGTTGGAGGGTCCGGCGACCCTCTGGTTGTCGAGGTTTCCCCGTCGGAGGGTCCGGCGACCCTGTGGTTGTCGGGGTTTCCCCGCCGGAGGGTCCGGCGACCCTCTGGTTGTCGGGGTTTCCCCGCCGGAGGGTCCGGCGACCCTCTGGTTGTCGGGGTTTCCCCGTCGGAGGGTCCGGCGACCCTCTGGTTGTCGGGGTTTCCCCGTCGGAGGGTCCGGCGACCCTCTGGTTGTCGGGGTTTCCCCGTCGGAGGGTCCGGCGACCCTCTGGTTGACGGGGTTTCCCCGTCGGAGGGTCCGGCGACCCTCTGGTTGTCGGGGTTTCCCCGTCGGAGGGTCCGGCGACCCTCTGGTTGTCGGGGTTTCCCCGTCGGAGGGTCCGGCGACCCTCTGGTTGACGGGGTTTCCCCGTCGGAGGGTCCGGCGACCCTCTGGTTGTCGGGGTTTCCCCGTCGGAGGGTCCGGCGACCCTCTGGTTGTCGGGGTCTTCCCCGTCGGAGGGTCCGGCGACCCTCTGGCTGTCGGGTCTGCCCCGTCGGAGAGTCTCTTGGCTCCATCAGGAGAGGCAGAGTCCCTTACTCCATTCACACAAGACGTGGCCAAAATCCCCCAATTCCTGGTGGATACCAATCGCAGAGGCTCTAAGGGCGCTCCCAATCTTGGATCTTTCCGGGACCTTAAACCAGGGACCCTCCCTGACTCCGGAGGCACCACCTTCTCCTGCTGTCCCCTCAGAGAGGTGATGGCGGCTCTCCTTGATGCAGTAAGCGCTACTTTGCATTTGGAGGAGCAGTCTGTTGTCTTCAGCATTTGGGTCTTTCAGAGCTCCAAAGACCTTTCCACTACACCTCTTTTCTAATGTGGAATGGCAGCACCCAGAAGGGGCCCCGGGCCCCACCTAAGAGCGAGTTGGAACTGTTCGGTTTTGGGAGGGAATATAGTAAATGGTGGTTTAGGGAGGCGTGCCATTCTGAAATGTCGGTGGTTTGTTCTTCCAAAGCAAGCACACTCACTGTATTCCATCGTTTCTCTCCCTCACTCAACTCATGTGACCCCCCCCCAGTTCTGGTAGAGAGGGGCAGGGGAGGGGCAATAGAAACCAATCAGCTTCCAGGTTTTATTGCCAAAACCTAATTGAACAAGCTGACGTTCGAAGCTGATTGGCTCCCATTCATGGCTGCACCAGATTCTGAGTGCTCCAGTTTTAGTAAATCTCCCCCATTGTGTCTTCAGACTTACAGCTGATACCATGATCAAGGATTTCACGGGAGGCCAGAGCATGCACCTGCTTTGAAGTAAGAGGTCCAAGGAGAGGTTGGCTCAGTCCCACCCTTATCCTTCATCTACTCCTGCAGTAGGTGCTTGTGGACTCCTAGGACCTGGCTCTCGGCTCACAAGGCTACAAGTCAAAAACCTACTGAACCCCATGGAGAACCTTCTGCATGATGGACCCCTAGGTCTACAAGGGGACTGATTTTTGAATCTTGGTGGGTTCTTGAGTAATTTTGCTCTTCATGCACTCAGGTAGAGAGGATTCACAGGTAATCCTTTGCCTCTTCTGGCACTCTCTTCGGCTGCTCTCTCCTAGCTTGTCTAGATTGATGCACCTTTTCTGGTCACCTTGGGTTTATTTTACCCCCGGACCCTGTTCTTGTATCAGCTCCATCTTTGTAGAAGTTCTCTCATCTGGGTTACTACTCTCTTCCAGACCCCCTGGCCTTTGGGCACGAAAGGCTCTCTGTGGTACCTAGTACCCCTCAGTGTTCACCTTCTCCAAAGGGACCCTCTGACTTACTAGGTCACTAGGGCATAGCTTTGACGTTTCCTCACCCGAATACGAATCTGAGTCCTCCTTGTCAGGCAGGCACACCTAATGCTTCTAAGAACTTTGACCCTTGTGTTCAGCCAAGTGCCTTTTCCTGGCAGCCCACTGTAGGATCATCAGATGGCTTCTGGCGATGTGACTAGGTGTTATGAGTCTTAGTGGACAACACCTCCCAGAAGGGCTTAATGCCTGCAAGATCCAGCCAGATCAGGTTTCAGAGTTGGAAACTGTCACCTGTAGGCAAGGGTACCCAACATTGATCCTTGCTGTAAAGGTCCACAGCGTGTTTACCTTCAGGCCTCTTGTCATCAGACAGAGTTCCCCCTCTCTCCACCTTTGCAGAAGCTTTGGAGGACCCTCATCTCAGAGATGTCTCCTTTTCTCCCAACTGTTCTCAGTCTACTTTGACTGCCTTCTTTGCTGTTGCATACCACGTTTCTGAGCAGTCTGAGTCTGCTTGTATGGACCAGATGGTCACTGGTGTGGTCATTCAGCCTCTTTATTGCGTGGCTGGTAATGATTCTTCTGCCCATGTCCATCGGGTGTCTCTCACTGGAGAATTATCTTTGTGGATTCTTTTTCAGCTTCCAGAACTGGTGGTTCCTTCTGCGTCATTGGATCCCACCTCTCAGGCAGGTTTCATGTTTTGGATGCCTTCTAGGTGTTGGTTGTGTCTTTACCACCAAGAAGGAATGTGAGTCCTTCCTGTGGCTGGAAAAGTACTCTGGATTCTGCACTGGATGTTTCTAGGAGTTTCAGATTCACTCGCATTGACCACTTTAAGCACAGTCTTTTGGAAATTGGTTCCTCTCATCAGGTAGCCTCGGATTATGGGGGAGGGATTCATGCACCTAGGTGGGTCTCAGACTCTGTGTGGCAGGTGAAGTTCTCTGTTGGAGGACCCAGTGCCTCCCCAGATTGTCCGTAGGCAGAACACACTAGTCTGCTGACAGGAACAGGGAATGCCTTATGATTTGGGGGATCAGTCCACCTGGGTTTAGGTTCTTCTTCCTTGGCTGATTTACAGCCTCAAAAAGAAGATCCTTTAAACCCTATTCCTGGGTTTTCCTTCAACAAGGCAAATGTTCTTCCCTGATTCCTCTCCCTCGCCCCATGAACATTGACTCTCTTTGCTGGATCTGGGGGGATCAGAAATATTGTAGACCTATGGATTGAGATTAGAGAAAGTTAGGTTCTGCTTTAGCAGGATCTCTCTGGGGTTGCCCAGAGACACCTAGAGCAGTGGTTCTCAACCTTTCTAATGCCGCGACCCCTTAATACAGTTCCTCATGTTGTGGTGACCCCCAACCATAAAATTATTTTCGTTGCTACTTCATAACTGTAATTTTGCAGTGGGAGGAATAGTGCCCCATCATTGGTGTCAGTGGGAGGAATAGTGCCCCATCGTTGGTATCAGTGGGAGGAATAGTGCCCCATCATTGGTGTCAGTGGGAGGAATAGTGCCCCATCATTGGTGTCAGTGGGAGGAATAGTGCCCCATCATTGGTGTCAGTGGGAGGAATAGTGCCCCATCATTGGTGTCAGTGGGAGGAATAGTGCCCCATCATTGGTGTCAGTGGGAGGAATAGTGTCCCATCGTTGATATCAGTGGGGGGAATAGTGCCCCATCATTGGTGTCAGTGGGAGGAATAGTGCCCCATCATTGGTGTCAGTGGGAGGAATAGTGCCCCATCACTGATGTCAGTGGGATGAATAGTGTCCCATCGTTGATATCAGTGGGGGGAATAGTGCCCCATCATTGGTGTCAGTGGGAGGACTAGCGCCCCATCACTGATGTCAGTGGGATGAATAGTGTCCCATCATTGGTATCAGTGGGATGAATAGTGTCCCATCATTGGTGTCAGTGGGAGGAATAGTGCCCCATCATTGGTATCAGTGGGATGAATAGTGTCCCATCATTGGTATCAGTGGGAGGAATAGCACCCCATCATTGGTGTCAGTGGGAGGAATAGCGCCCCATCATTGGTATCAGTGGGAGGAATAGTGTCCCATCGTTGGTATCAGTGGGAGGAATAGCGCCCCATCATTGGTGTCAGTGGGAGGAATAGCGTCCCATCATTGGTGTCAGTGGGAGGAATAGTGTCCCATCATTGGTGTCAGTGGGAGGAATAGTGTCCCATCGTTGGTATCAGTGGGAGGAATAGTGCCCCATCATTGGCGTCAGTGGGAGGAATAGTGCCCCATCATTGGCATCAGTGGGAGGAATAGTGCCCCATCATTGGTGTCAGTGGGAGGAATAGTGCCCCATCGTGGGTGTCAGTGGGGGGAGGAATAGTGCCCCATCGTGGGTGTCAGTGGGGGGAGGAATAGTGCCCCATCGTTGGTGTCAGTGGGGGGAGGAATAGTGCCCCATCGTTGGTGTCAGTGGGAGGAATAGTGCCCCATCGTTGGTGTCAGTGGGGGGAGGAATAGTGCCCAATCGTTGGTGTCGGTGGGGGGAGGAATAGTGCCCCATCGTTGGTGTCAGTGAGGGGAGGAATAGTGCCCCATCGTTGGTGTCAGTGGGGGGAGGAATAGTGCCCCATCGTTGGTGTCAGTGGGGGGAGGAATAGTGCCCCATCGTTGATGTCAGTGAGGGGAGGAATAGTGTCTCATCGTTGGTGTCAGTGGGGGGAGGAATAGTGCCCCATCGTTGGTGTCAGTGGGAGGAGGAATAGTGCCCCATCGTTGGTGTCAGTGGGAGGAATAGTGCCCCATCATTGGTATCAGTGGGAGGAATAGTGCCCCATCATTGGTATCAGTGGGAGGAATAGTGCCCCATCATTGGTGTCAGTGGGAGGAATAGTGCCCCATCATTGGTGTCAGTGGGAGGAATAGTGCCCCATCATTGGTTTCAGTAAGAGGAATAGTGCCCCATCATTGGTGTCAGTGGGAGGAATAGTGCCCCATCATTGGTGTCAGTGGGAGGAATAGTGCCCCATCATTGGTGTCAGTGGGAGGAATAGTGCCCCATCGTTGGTGTCAGTGGGAGGAATAGTGCCCCATCGTTGGTGTCAGTGGGAGGAATAGTGCCCCATCGTTGGTGTCAGTGGGGGGAGGAATAGTGCCCCATCGTTGGTATTAGTGACACAAATGATGGGGCACTATCCCTCCCACTGACACCAATGATACTTACCTTGCTGACTCCTGCTCCAGCCTGGGCTCGCTCTCTCCCTCTCCCATCTACAACCTGCATACCTGGCTGCAGCAGCAAAATTTGCACTTCCCTGTCAGCTGTCTTCCTTCTCTGGCCTCTCTCTTCACTCGTTCCTGCAGCTCCCTCGATCTTCTTCGATCTACGCGCGCTGCCGCTCGGCTCCTCCTCTCCAAGCTCCACCTCCTCGCCGGTGATTGGCCGCCTGTGTGCCTCTCCTGAGCTACAGTTCCGGTGGCCAATCAGCGGCGAGGAGGCGGTGACAGGGGCAGCATATCATCCCGCCCACACATCACCGGAGACAGGAGCGGTGTCTGGGTTCCTAAGACCATCGGAAATATGTGTTTTCCGATGGTCTTAGGCGACCCCTGTGAAATGGTCGTTCGACCCCCAAAGGGGTTGCGACCCCCAGGTTGAGAACCGCTGAACTAGAGGAAGAAGTTAGATTCATCTGGTTGTTCCCATCTTGCCAGTCTGAGACTGAGGTCTACCTCTATTCCACTGCCTACTCCTGCTGGGGGTGCTTCCATGTGCTCTACTCCTTTTAGCTATGATGACTTCATGGGATTGAAACTGCTAAGTTCTCTGGCACTTCTAGGAGTCACCACACTGTTGTAGGTTGCTGTGATTTCGGGGATTCCCTGGTAGGTCTAAGTTGACCAGACTTTCTCTTTAGAGACAGAGTTCTCCTCCCTTGATCCTAGTAGGTCAAGGGTGGAAAGGCTTAAGGAAGGGCCTTTCCCCATAGATTGGCCGGTCTTCTCAGCAGAACCTGTTTTTACTTGCTAGGTCTGTTCCTTGTTGACCACATCAGGTTGTAGGTCTTTTTTCTCTATATAGCAATTAGTTCAATTAGCTGTTCCACCTGTTTTTGGTGTGTTCTGGTCGATGAGCTTCTTGCTTACTCACGGTTTTTAGTGTTCTCTTCCACGTGGAGCCATTCTGGAGGTGGCTTTCTCCATGTCAGTCATGAGCTTCTAATTTGTTTTTATGTCCCCCCTCTGGCCATGTTGGCAGGTTACCCTGTCTGAAAGGGGGCTCGGCCTCCTTTGGTAACTTCTTCCTTCCTTCCTTCTTTCCTCATTTATTTCAGGTACTTATATAGCGCTGTCAATTTACACAGCGCTTTACATTATATATATATATTGTACATTCACATCAGTCCCCGCCCCCGAGGGGCGTACAGTCTAAAGTCCCTAACGTACATTCATACATACACATATTAGGGCCAATTTGGACAGGAATCAATTCACCTCCCAGCATGTCTTTGGAGTGTGGAAGGAAACCGGAGTACCTGGAGGAAACCCACGCAAGCACAGGGAGAACATGCAAACTCCATGCAGGAGATACCATGGTCGGGAATCGAACCCATAACCCACTTACTACAAGGCAGATGTGCTAACCATTAAGCCACTGCTTTTTTCCTCCTCCTATTTTCCCTTTTTCCTTCTCCTTCGTTTCTTCCTTCTCCTTCGTTTCTTCCTTCTCCTTCGTTTCTTCCTTCTCCTTCGTTTCTTCCTTCTCCTTCGTTTCTTCCTTCTCCTTCGTTTCTTCCTTCTCCTTCGTTTCTTCCTTCTCCTTCCCTTCCCTCCTTCCCTTCCCTCCTTTCCTTCCTTCCTTCTCCTTCCTTCCTTCTCCTTCCTTCCTTCCTTCTCCTTCCTTCCTTCTCCTTCCTTCCTTCTCCTTCCTTCCTTCTCCTTCCTTCCTTCCTTCTCCTTTCTTCCTTCTCCTTTCTTCCTTCTCCTTTCTTCCTTCTCCTTTCTTCCTTCCTTCCTTCCTTCCTCTTCCTTCCTTCCTCCTTCCTCCCTTCCTCCTTCCTCCCTTCCTCCTTCCTCCCTTCCTCCTTCCTCCCTTCCTCCTTCCTCCCTCCCTCCTTCCTCCCTCCCTCCTTCCTCCCTCCCTCCTTCTTTCCTCCTCCCTTCCTCCTTCCTCCCTTCCTCCTTCCTCCCTTCCTCCTTCCTCCCTTCCTCCTTCCTCCCTTTCTCCTTCCTCCCTTCCTCCTTCTTTCCTCCTTCCTCCCTCCCTCCCTCCTTCTTTCCTCCTTCCTCCCTCCCTCCCTCCTTCTTTCCTCCTTCCTCCCTCCCTCACTCCTTCTTTCCTCCTTCTTTCCTCCTTCCTCCCTCCCTCCCTCCTTCCTCCTTCTTTCCTCCTTCCTCTTCCTCCTTTCCTCCTCCTTCTTCATTCTTCTTCACCTGTTAGTGGTTGTTGCTGACTTACCCTTCCATTGAGCTGCTTTTAGACAACATGACAATATCTGGACTTCTGTGTCCCTCAATATATGAGGAAGAAAATGAGATTTTTGTATTAACCCTAAAATTTGTTTATTGGAGTCCATTGAGGTCCACACATGTCCCACCCCTCTATGTTGGATTCATACTCTTGGTGCTGCTTGCTGCAAACCGAGGCCTGCTTAGCAGAGGAGAGATTATCCTGGGCCGGCCTACAATTTTTTTTGTTTGCTAGTGTCCGATGCTCCTGTAGGTAGCAGTGTAACCCAACAGTATCTGAATTCCTGTCTCCTTCAATGGACTCCAAATAAACGGTTTTCAGGATGAGTACAAAAATCCTTCATTTGTAGTGTTGGTAGGGTTAGAACCTCTGGCGGGTTTATTTTGCCGTCTGTCTCGGCTGGGGGAGATTTCACCCTCTTTGTCCTGGTGACCTGAAACAGAAAGTGGTGGGAAATACAAAATTTTGATTTGTCACCAGGATAAAAAGTGGAACTCTTCCTATGGGGACACCTTTTCTGGTGGCAGTTATCGTAGAGGACACTTGTTCTGGTGGCAGTTATCTTAGAGGACACCTGTTCTGGTGGCAGTTATCTTAGAGGACACCTTTGCTGGTGGCAGTTATCTTAGAGGACACCTTTGCTGGTGGCAGTTATCGTAGAGGACACTTGTTCTGGTGGCAGTTATCTTAGAGGACACTTGTTCTGGTGGCAGTTATCTTAGAGGACACCTGTTCTGGTGGCAGTTATCTTAGAGGACACTTGTTCTGGTGGCAGTTATCTTAGAGGACACCTGTTCTGGTGGCAGTTATCTTAGAGGACACCTGTTCTGGTGGCAGTTATCTCAGAGGACACCTGTTCTGGTGGCAGTTATCTTAGAGGACACCTGTTCTGGTGGCAGTTATCTTAGAGGACACCTTTGCTGGTGGCAGTTATCTTAGAGGACACCTTTGCTGGTGGCAGTTATCTTAGAGGACACCTTTGCTGGTGGCAGTTATCTTAGAGGACACCTTTGCTGGTGGCAGTTATCTTAGAGGACACCTTTGCTGGTGGCAGTTATCTTAGAGGACACCTTTGCTGGTGGCAGTTATCTTAGAGGACACCTTTGCTGGTGGCAGTTATCTTAGAGGACACCTTTGCTGGTGGCAGTTATCTTAGAGGACACCTTTGCTGGTGGCAGTTATCTTAGAGGACACCTTTGCTGGTGGCAGTTATCTTAGAGGACACCTGTTCTGGTGGCAGTTATCTTAGAGGACACCTGTTCTGGTGGCAGTTATCTTAGAAGACACCTGTTCTGGTGGCAGTTATCTTAGAGGACACTTGTTCTGGTGGCAGTTATCTTAGGGACACCTGTTCTGGTGGCAGTTATCTTAGAGGACACCTGTTCTGGTGGCAGTTATCTTAGAGGACACCTGTTCTGGTGGCAGTTATCTTAGAGGACACCTGTTCTGGTGGCAGTTATCTTAGAGGACACCTGTTCTGGTGGCAGTTATCTTAGAGGACACCTGTTCTGGTGGCAGTTATCTTAGAGGACACCTGTTCTGGTGGCAGTTATCTTAGAAGACACCTGTTCTGGTGGCAGTTATCTTAGAGGACACTTGTTCTGGTGGCAGTTATCTTAGGGACACCTGTTCTGGTGGCAGTTATCTTAGAGGACACCTGTTCTGGTGGCAGTTATCTTAGAGGACACCTGTTCTGGTGGCAGTTATCTTAGAGGACACCTTTGCTGGTGGCAGTTATCTTAGAGGACACTTGTTCTGGTGGCAGTTATCTTAGAGGACACTTGTTCTGGTGGTAGTTATCTTAGAGGACACCTGTTCTGGTGGCAGTTATCTTAGAGGACACCTTTGCTGGTGGCAGTTATCTTAGAGGACACCTTTGCTGGTGGCAGTTATCTTAGAGGACACCTTTGCTGGTGGCAGTTATCTTAGAGGACACCTTTGCTGGTGGCAGTTATCTTAGAGGACAACTCCTTCACTATGGAGATGTTTCCTCTCACTTCCTGTTGTGCATATAGGACGGGAAGCGAAGTCAAATTCCCTCATTAGAACTTAGATGGCAAAAAAACATCTGACAGGGGTAACTATTCGCTTCTGTTTTCAAAATGGGGAAAAAAACTAAAATTTTTGTTTTTAGATCTTTATTTTGTGGCCTTCATGTTCGTGGATAACAATTCTCCTTTCCATATCTCTCCTGACAGATGGACCTCTTAAGAGAGAAGCCGGAGATGGATGTGATCATCTGGGTCTTGGGGAAATGCTTCATGGTGAAGATCTGGCCGGTGACCTCCTGCCGTCGGGAATAAAGGTGGAAGAGGAGATGCCGGAATTCCCTCTTCTTAACATCTCATATGATGTGACCCCCGAAGAAAAACCTCATATCTGTTGTCACTGCGGGAAAAACTTCAGCTGCTACCAAACAGTTGAGAGGCATCAAAGTTGCTGCAAGATGAAGAGACCCCAATGGAGCTCTCTATGTAACTCTACACAGAACACCGACCTGCTGAAACACAAGAATACCCAGCCTCCTCAGGGGCAGTCCTCTCTGCTCAGCCACCAGCGGGCTCCTAATATGAATAGGCCTTACAAGTGCCCACTGTGCCATAAAACGTACACTCAGAGGTCCACCTTAACGAAGCATCTCAGGACACACACCGGGCACAGGCCTTATCCATGTACCGTCTGCGGCAAGTCCTTCATTCAGAACTCGGACCTGGTGAAACACCATCGTACCCACACAGGGGAAAAACCTTACAGCTGCTCCATTTGCGATAAACGGTTTGCGGAAAGTTCCTCTTTGATGAAACACAAGAGGACGCACAGCGGCGACCGCCCTTACCGCTGCGCTGAGTGTCCGAAAAGCTTCACCTCCAAAACCGTCCTCCTTAGACATATGGAAGTTCATAAAAAGGTCTCCAACAATGCGCGGAGCAGAGCAGAACCTACCAAGTGCAAGCAAGAAGAAATTCACCCAAAAGATTCTCCTTTCAGTTGCGCTCGTTGCGGAAAGTCTTTCAGGCATCGGACGTCATTTGTTCGGCACCAACAGGTGCACTCGAGGCAGAGATCCTTCCAGTGTCCGCAGTGTGAGAAGGCCTTTATCCAGAACTCTGACCTGAAGAAGCATATGTGGACCCACTCTGGAGAGCGGCCTTTCCGGTGCCAGGAGTGCCACAAAGGCTTCATTCAGAGGTCAGACCTGGTGAAACATCTTCGGACGCACACGGGGGAACGTCCCTATCGGTGCGCGCTTTGCCAGAAGACCTTCACCGAAAGGTCGGCTTTATCCAAACACCAGAAGGTCCATAGCAAAGATAAACCCTACAAGTGTACGGAGTGCGGGAAAGGTTTCACTCAAAGGTCGACTCTAATATTACATCAGAGGAGCCACAACGGAGAGCGGCCATTTATGTGTCTTCAGTGCAATCAGCGCTTCATACAGAAGTCGGACCTTCTGAAACACCAGAGGGTCCACTTTAGACAACAGAGCTCAGCGGATGGGCTTTCCCTCTCTTACGAATGTGTCGAGTGTGGTCAGTCCTTCATGCAGTTGTCGAGGTTTTTGAAGCATAAAAAGTTGCACTGCAATGACCAGCTCTTTCGGTGCCAAGACTGCAACATTACCTTTATTCAGAAGGCCACATATTTGAGACATTGCCAGAGCCACCATTCAGCGAGACGCCATTGTTGCGTCTTGTGCCAAAAGAGTTTCGAACAGAAAAGCGACCTCCAGAAACACTGGAGAACTCACGATGGACAGAGCCCTTACTCGTGCCAGCACTGTGATAAGACCTTCACAGAGAGGTCAGCTATAATTAAACACATCAGATGCCACACGGGGGAAAGGGCGTTCCAGTGCAACATCTGCGACAAAGCCTTCATCCATCGGTCTTCCTTAAACAAGCACATGAGGACTCACTTGGTGCAAAAACCTTATTCCTGTGACCAGTGCAGTAAAAGCTTCATCCAAAACTCCGACTTGGTCAAACACCAAAGAATTCACAGCGGAGAGAAACCTTATCACTGCCCGGAATGTAATAAAAGGTTCACGGAAGGCTCGTCGCTGGCAAAACATCGCAGAACTCATGCAGTGCAGAGGCCGTACCACTGTCCGCATTGTAAAAGAACCTTCAAGCAAAGTTTGGATTTGGTCAAGCACCTCGAGGTCCACTCTACAGAGACCCCACCTGCTGCTACCGCCTTCCATGAGATTGTCCTCGTAGACCCTGTTAACCCGAACAACGCTGAGCAGAAGGGTCTCCCGCACCAGTGCCCAGAATGCGCCAAAACCTTCCCCCACAAAACCAGCCTTCGAAAACATCTCCGAACTCACAACGCCGAGAAACAGTACTTGTGTGACAGGTGCCCCAAGAGCTTCTTTCAGACTTCCGATTTGGTGAAACATCTTCGAACCCACACGGGGGTTCGGCCATACCAATGTACGGAGTGTAACAAGGGTTTCATCCAGAGGTCGGACCTGGTGAAGCACCAAAGGATTCACTCCGGTGAAAAGCCTTTCCATTGTCCTGAATGTTACAAGAGCTTTACCGAGGCGTCCTCGTTGGCCAAACACCGGAGGATCCACAACAGAGTTCAGCCCTTTTCGTGCAGCGAGTGCGGAAAGGGCTTTAGCTGCAGCTCAAACCTTCATAGACACCTGAAGGGGCACAATGTCCAAAAACAGCAGACCTCCGATTTTTTAGAAGAGATTTCCATCATTACAGTTGGCCACGATGAGAAGGTCGGTCTACCGTCGTCCAAGGAGAAAGCAGACATTAGCAGAGAGAGGTTGTTTCCATGCAGCGAGTGTGGGAAGACCTTTGGCCACCGGTCGGTGCTCGTTAAACATTTACGTATTCATACAGGGGAACGCCCTTACGTCTGTAACGTGTGCGAAAAAGGCTTCATCCAGAAGTCGGATCTCGTAAAACATTATCGCACGCACACGGGCGAACGCCCGTATAGCTGCAGTGTCTGCGGTAGAAGCTTCATTGAGAAGTCCAGCTTGGCTAAACACCAGCAGAAGCACCTTACAGCTCCCGGGACTGAAATGGAGGGAAGCTCTCTTCCTGTTCCCTCAAATCTGCACCAGCCAATCACGTATTGGGGAGAATCTGAGGACGACCCCAGAAGTTTGGTACCAAAGCTCCACGTGGGTTCTGCGGTGGCCAGGCCTCTTAGCAGTTTGAAGAGCATCCTCTCATCTTCGGCAGAACGCAAGGCATCAGTCGCAAAGACGAAGGTGTACGCTTGCCCGCACTGCGACCAAACGTTCACCGACAACTCCGCTTTCCGGGTCCACAGAGCCACTCACAGAGCACAGCAGCCGCATACTTGTACCGTATGCGGGAAGGTGGTCAGTCAGCGGTCAGCTCTGGTCAAACACATGCGATCGCACACCGGCGACAAGCCTTACCGCTGCCCCATCTGTCAGAAGGGGTTCATCCAGAACTCCGACCTGGCGAAGCACATCAGAACCCACACGGGCGAAAAACCCTACAAATGTGACTTCTGCGACAAACGGTTCATCGACCGCTCGGCGGTCGTCAAACACTCGAGGACGCACAGCGGGGAGCGGCCGTACAAGTGTGAAGAGTGTGCGAGAGGGTTTGTACAGAAGTCAGACTTGGTGAAGCACTTGAGGACACACACGGGAGAATGCCCGTATTTCTGCCGGTTATGCGGGAAGACCTTTAGGTCCCATTCTGCTTCTCTGAAGCACCAACGTGTGTGCAATATGGCCGTCAAGGAGGACAGCCCACTGCTCTATACTTCTGGGGTGTCCTACGCTGACCATGCCCCTCCAGACACTTTGTACCATTTAGAGAATTATCAGCTTTGATAACCTTCGGCCTTGTGCCCACCTAATGGACTTCTACTCATATTTATGGTCTTCAAGGCTGTGAATTGCACAATCGGGGCAGAAAATCTCGTTTCATAGCACTTTTGACACCATCCTGAGGGCACCAGATAGTTCCGCACTGCGGCAAGAGCAAGCGTAGGGTAGTTCCACTTCATTCATGATGGTTTCCATTTATCCCGGTCACAGTAGGGAAGAAAAAATTCCAGAAAGAGATGAGAGGACTTTCATTCTATCCCCCACAATGGATACATAGCCATAGGTTATACCCAAAGTCTTTGTATTGTCTACAAGTGGACATCCGCTGCCCCTGAAATTACAAATATATAAAAACGGCTAAAACACCATAAATATATACAGGGAGATACAAAGAAGGGTGTTAGAAATCAATACGGGCTACGCGTTTCGATTCTTCAATACCCTGTACTCCTTGAATGAACAAATTACACTTGTGCTGAAATATCAAATAGATACACAGGATGGAACCGAGATAACAAGATCCAACCAAAGAAGCACACAATCAAGAAACCGTCCAAGAGAACGGAAAGACGAAACAAAATTGGGCGGGAACTCAGCATATGGACCCCCTAACCCCTCCCTATTATCTTGGCTCCATCATGTATCTCTTTGATTCCTATTTCAGCACAAGAATATCAATCATAGTTATACAGACCTATACAAAAAAAGGATGTTAGAAATAGTCTACGCGTTTCGATTCTTCAATACCCAGTACTCCTTGAATGAAGAAATTACATTTGTGCTGAAATATCAAAACCAATGTCTTTGTATTGTCTACAAGTGGACATCAGCTGCCCCTAAAATGACAAATATATAAAAATGGCTAAAACACCATAAATATACCAAGAAGGGTGTTAGAAATCTCTACGGGCTACGCGTTTCGTGGAGAACTCGGCTTCCTCAGGACCCTGTATGCCTTGTGCTGAAATATCAAACAAATCGATACACGGGATGGAACCGAGATAACAAATATACAACCAATAACAGCCAAAGAAGCACACAATCAAGAAACCGTCCAAGAGAGAAGATAGATGGGGGGGAAAAAATTGGGCGGGAACTCTGCATATGAACCCCCTACCCCTCCCTATTGGTTCCATCATGTATCTTTTTGATTTATATTTCAGCACAAAAATATCAATCATAGTTATACAAGCGTATACCAAAAAGGATGTTAGAAATAGTCTACGCGTTTCGACTCTTCAATACCCTGTACTCCCTGAAGGAAGAAATTACACTTGTGCTGAAATATCAAAACCAAAATCTTTGTATTGTCTACAAGTAGACATCAGCTGACCCAAAAATTACAAATATATAATGGCTAAAACACCATAAATATACAAAGAAGGGTGTTAGAAACCTATACGGGCTACGCGTTTCGTGGAGAACTCGGCTTCCTCAGGACCCTGTATGCCTTGTGCTGAAATATCAAACAAATCGATACACGGGATGGAACCGAGATAACAAATATACAACCAATAACAGCCAAAGAAGCACACAATCAAGAAACCGTCCAAGAGAGAAGATAGATGGGGGGGAAAAAATTGGGTGGGAACTCTGCATATGGACCCCCTACCCCTCCCTATTGGTTCCATCATGTATCTTTTTGATTTACCGTATTTGCCGGCGTATAAGACGACCCCCCTACTTTTCCTGCTAAAATGTAGTGTTTGGGCTATACTCGCCGTATAAGACTACCCCTCTTCCAATGCACACCAGTGGGAGGAATAGCGCCCCATCATTGGTGTCAGTGGGAGGAATAGCGCCCCATCATTGGTGTCAGTGGGAGGAATAGTGCCCCATCATTGGTATCAGTGGGAGGAATAGTGCCCCATCATTGGTATCAGTGGGGGGAATAGGTGCCCCATCATTGGTATCAGTGGGAGGAATAGGTGCCCCATCATTGGTATCAGTGGCAGGAATGGTGCCCCATCATTGGTATCAGTGGCAGGAATGGTGCCCCATCATTGGTGTCAGTGGGAGGAATAGTGCCCCATCATTGGTGTCAGTGGGAGGAATGGTGTCCCATCATTGGTGTCAGTGAGGGGTGGAATAGTGCCCCATCATTGGTGTCAGTGGGGGGAGGAATAGTGCCCCATCGTTGGTGTCAGTGGGGGGGGAATAGTGCCCCATCGTTGGTGTCAGTGGGGGGGAGGAATAGTGCCCCATCATTGGTGTCAGTGGGGGGGAGGAATAGTGCCCCATCGTTGGTATCAGTGGAAGGAATAGTGCCCCATCATTGGTATCAGTGACACCAATGATGGGGCACTATTCCTCCCACTGAGACTTGCTGACCCTGTTCTCGTATGGTGCTGCTGCAGCCAGCATATGTGGTTGCAGCAGCACCTCTACACAGAGCACTTACCTGCTGCTCCGGCACTCAATTTTCGCGGGGCCGCTCGGCTCCGCCCCCTCGCCGGTGATTGGCCGCCTGTGTGCCTTTCCTGAGCTACAGTTCTGGCGGCCAATCACCGGTGAGGAGGCGGAGCCGCGCAGCCGCACGAACATCCAGTGGCCGAACTGAAGGAGACGCCGCGCTTCCTGGACCGGATCGTCGTGGGACTGGATCCAGGTAAGAGACGTCAGCCCCTGCAAACCCCTGTACTTAATGCCGCAGCCCCCCTAACATGTGTACCGGCGTATAAGACGACCCCCGACTTTTGAGAAGATTTTCAAGGGTCAAAAAGTCGTCTTATACGCCGGCAAATACGGTATATTTCAGCACAAGAATATCAATCATAGTTATACAAGCGTATACCAAAAAGGATGTTAGAAATAGTTACGCGTTTCGACTCTTCAATACCCTGTACTCCCTGAAGGAAGAAATTACACTTGTGCTGAAATATCAAAATCTTTGTATTGTCTACAAGTAGACATCAGCTGACCCAAAAATTACAAATATATAATGGCTAAAACACCATAAATATACAAAGAAGGGTGTTAGAAATCAATACGGGCTACGCGTTTCGTGGAGAACTCGGCTTCCTCAGGACCCTGTATACCTTGAATATAGAAATTACACTTGTGCTGAATTATCACACGTATCGATACATAGGATGGAACCGAGATAACATAAATAATATACAACCAATAACCGCCAAAGAAGCACACAATCAAGAAACCGTCCAAGAGAGCAGAGATACGGAAAAAAAAAATTGGGGCGGGAGCTCCGCATATTATTTATTATTATTATACAGTATTTATAAAGCGCCGATAGTTCGCTCAGCGCTGTACATTACAAAGGGGGACAGAACATGTGACAGAACAATACAATGCAAAACATGAGGGGATTGAGGGCCCTGCTCCTTGGAGCTTACAATCTAGGAGGGAGGGGATGGTGGCACAGGAGGAGATAGCTGTGGGGGATGGAGTGGTAGGAAGAGTGGAGGAGGTCGGCAATTAGCAGGGGGTGGGGGAGGCTTCCCTGAAGAGATGGGTTTTCAGGGTGTGCCTAAAGGAGAGGAGAGTAGGTGATAATCTGATGGTTGGGGCAGGGAGTTCCAGAGGATGGGTGATACCCTGGAGAAGTCCTGGAGGCGGGCATGGGAGGAGGAGACCAGGGAACTAGAGAGAAGGAGGTCTTGTGAGGAGCGGACTGTGCGTGTTGGGCGGTACTTGGATATTAGGTCGGTGATGTAGTTCGGGGCAGTATGGTGGACAGCATATGGACCCCCTACCCCTTTATTATCTTGGTTCCATCATGTATCTTTTTGATTCCTATTTCAGCACAAGAATATCAATCAGGTATACAGGCGTATACAAAAGAGGACGTTAGAAATTGATAGTCAACGCGTTTCGCTTCAATACCGTGACTGAATGAAGAAGTAACACTTGTGCTGAAATATCAAACAAATTGATACACGGGATGGAACCGAGATACCAAAAATAATATCCAACCAAAAAAGCACACAATCAAGAAACCGTTCAAGAGGGCAGATAGATGGGGGCAAAAAATTGGGCGGGAGCTCAGTATCTGGACTCCCTACCGCTTCCTATTGGTTCCATCATGTATCTTTTTGATTTATTTTTCAGCACAAGAACGTCAATCATAGTTATACAGGCCTATACAAAAAAGGATGTCAGAAATTGATACAATTGACGCGTTTCGCTTCAATACCCTGTACTTCCTGAATGAAGAAGTTACACGTGTGCTGAAATATTAGATCGATACACGGGATGGAACCGATAACATAAATAATATCCAACCGAAGAAGCACACAATCACGAAACCGTCCAAGAGAGTAGAAATATGAGAAGCAAAATATTGGGCGGGGGTTCAGCTTATGGACCCCCTACCCCTTTATTATCTTGGTTCCATCATGTATCTTTTTGATTCCTATTTCAGCACAAGAATATCAATCAGGTATACAGGCGTATACAAAAGAGGACGTTAGAAATTGATAGTCGACGCGTTTCGCTTCAATACCGTGACTGAATGCAGAAGTAACACTTGTGCTGAAATATTAAATAGATACACGGGATGGAACCGAGATAATAGGGAAGGATTGGAGGTCCATCCACATCACTATGTATGGAGGGATTTGATTCCCCCCCCCCCCCCCCAAAAAAAAAAATTCTCTCTCTTGGACGGTTTCCTGATTGTACGCTTCTTTGGTTGGATATTAATTTATCTCGGTTCCATCCCGTGTATCGATTTGATATTTCAGCATTATTGGTTGGATATGATTTATATCATCTCGGTTCCATCCTGCAGCTATTTGATTCATGTTTCGGCACAAGTGTCATGTCTTCATACAAGGCGAAACGCGTAGAGCGTACCGATTTTCTGACGTTCCTCGTTCGTATACGCCTGTATCAGTACGGGGTTTTAGCCATTTGTTATATTTTTGTTGTTTTAGAGAGACGTCTGTTACATAGTCTGGTTGATAAGACGCAAGTCCATCCAATTCATCCACCAGAAGGGGAAAAATGAAATTTATATCCAATGGCGTATGTGACGGGAGTGACTTTTGGGGGTGGGGGGACCTCTGTCTCAGCTCCCCATGTTCCCATTATGTGTAAGTCACCCTGTGCCTGTTAGGGGTACAGGGTGACATTTCACCATGTACCCTTAACAGGCACAGGGTGACTTACACATAATGGGAACATGGGGAGCTGAGACAGAGGTCCCCCCACCCCCAAAAGTCACTCCCGTCACAGCATACATCCACACAGCTCTACCCCCGGCTGACCTGGAGTCGCCCCGTTTGTACACCATAAGACATTTTTTGTCCCCTTTTTTTCTGTCTTCTTTCCCGGTGATCTGTTGAAAGCCCCATTATTTCTTTCTGGAATTTTGCCCACTTTTGGGACCTCTCAGGGACTGAATCTTCGACATTTATTGGAAGCTCCACCATGATTTATATTTCCCTTAGGAGTCATATGCAGTTGGATTTTTTTTTTAAAGACCTATCGCTGCTCATCCAAGTGTCGGGCCAAGGGGTGGGCAGGAGGGGCGGCTGCTTACTGTATGGATGGGGGGCGCCAGTGAGCTCATTCTGATTCAAGTGGTAGCATCCCGTAAAATCCAACATAATGGGGGGGATGTTTAGCTCCTTTGCCATGGGTGATGGGGGACCTTTGTCTCGGTGCTGGAGGACCTTTGTCTCGGTGCTGGAGGACCTTGTCTCGGGACGGGGCAGAAGATGATCCTTTGTTGATGTCTTTGCCCATTTTGGACGGAGAGGTAAACGGCGTGATCTGCTACGTCAGACTGGAACACCCATCCCTAAACGGGGGGGGGGGGGGGGGGGGTAGATACGTACGCTTCAACTCCATCTGTCTTCCTCATTTGATGATGTTTCCATTTTGTTGGCATTTCACATCTTTGGCCATGTGACCAGATTTCCTGCTCCCATGGGATTGGATTGTAGAAGTCGGGACAGGACGGTCTCATGAATCCGCACATCCCACCACTCTCTTCGGTAGGGTTGTAAATAGTGGGGCATGTTCCTGGTATAGGGTATTAAAAAAAAAATGGGGTATGTTCCTGGTATAGGGTATTAAAAAATGGGGTACGTTCCTGGTATAGGGTATAAAAAAAAAATGAAGTGCCTCGTACAGTGGGGTGTAAAGAGATATGTTCCTGGTAGAGTAGGTTGTAAATAATGGGGTGTGTTCCTGGTACAGTGGGGAATATTAGGGTGTGATCCTAACATAGTGGGGTATTAAACAATTGGGTAAGTTCCTGGTTTAGTTAGGTGTAAAGGGAAACGTTTCCCGAGATGGCGGGGTGTAAAAGGAAACGTTTCCGTATGGCGGGGCGTAAAGGGGTATGCTCCCGATATGGTGGGGCATAAAGGGAAATGTTCCTGGTATGGCGGGGCTGTAAAGGGGTACATTCCCGGTATAGCGGGGGTGTAAAGGGAAATGTTCCCGGTATGGTGGGACGTAAAGGGGTACGTTCCCGGTACGGCGGGGCGTAAAAGGGTACGCTCCTGGTATAGTGGGGTGTAAAGGGGTATGTTACTGGTATAGTGGGGTGTAAAAGGGTACGCTCCTGGTATAGTGGGGTGTAAAGGGGTATGTTACTGGTATAGTGGGGCGTAAAAGGGTACACTCCTGGTATAGTGGGGTGTAAAGGGGTATGTTACTGGTATAGTGGGGTGTAAAAGGGTACGCTCCTGGTATAGTGGGGTGTAAAGGGGTACGTTCCTGGTATAGTGCGGTGTAAACAGTGGGATACGTTCCTTCTAGTCACCAGAACTGAGGACACTTGGCTGAGCGGTGAGACGTCTTCATAGAAGAAGCCATCTTGGATGTGACTGCTCCTCCCTGTGCCACGCTCCTCCCTCTGCCGCGTTCCTTCATGTAGAATTCGAGGTTTCAGGGCTCTTTATAAAGACGAACGTCTGATTTTGCTGCTTTTTGATCCTTCGGTTTATAATTGTCCAGAATTGAACCCGTGACAACAAAGTAAATAGAGACGAGTAGAGATATCGGTAGAAAGAGAGTAGAAGTCAAAGTCGTATTTCAGAACATCCCCCTCGGTCCCGGCCGGCGCCAATCTGGTGTCAACAAAAGACTAAACCGGGAAGGTCGTCCACCAAACCGATTCCTTCTTCAGTCATAATGTGGAGACAATAAGCCGAGACATGGAGGCAGCAGATTCTCGGACGGGCAGAATATTGTTCCTGCTGAAGACCACGTCGGGGCGACGTTCATCTTTATTATTTGACCTCGTAGAGTAACTGTGGGGAAATGAATGGCGTGATCTGGAGGGGGGGAGGGGAGGGGGTGGAGACACGTATGTCATAGAATCCACGGGGGTGGAAATGTGAATTCTGTGAAGGAAAATGTTAGAAACTCTTTAGTAACAAATTCAAGATTGCTTGAAAACCGAAGAGGCGACTTTGGCATTTGTAACTTGTTTGTCCACTACTGATCGGATATATTGGTGCGAATACACCCAGATTAAAACGTTCGATAAAGATTTGTCTGGAAAATGTAGTTTTTTTATTACGATCTCTTGTACGCGTATATGGTGGGAGGAGGCTTGGATGCAGGGGCAGACTGACCATTTGGAAACTCAGGCACTGTCCAAGGCCCTGGGGTCAGTAGGGGGCCCCATGAGATGCCCCTGGTACCTTTTTCATAGGCTTTTTTGAGTTTGGGCAAGGACACAGGGGCCCCATGATTCCCTATTGCCCGGGGGCCCCATGAGTTGTCAGTCCGCCCCTGCTTGGATGATGCAACCAGATTGTGTTGGGTGGTGATCTTCAGGCCGTAAGGGAATGATATAGTTGAAGACTTCAGTTTCTTTTTCTGGCCGAACAAACGGCCGTATTATTCAGTTTCCATCATAATGAAGGCAACGAACCTCCAACAATGAGATCTTGAGAACTTTTGTTGGCACACTATAAGGCCAAAAGTCTACGGCAACCTGACCATCATCTATATGTTCTTGTTGAACATCCAATTCCAACACCGTGGCCATTGATGTAGCGTTTGTCCCCCCTTTGGGGCTATACCATCCTTCACCCGTCTGGAAAGGCTTTCAGAGTGTCTCTGGGAGTTTGTACGGTTAGTTCACAATCAAGATTTCCATTCATGTTGGTCACCAAAAAAAGGACATAGATTGCATTTGACGTTCTAAACCACCAAGGTGTTCAGTAGGGTTGAGGTCAGGGCTCTGTGCAGGACACTCAAGTTCCTCTGCCTCAAACTGGTCAAACCATGTCTTTATGTAGCCGGCTTTGTACACAGGGCACCGTCATGGTGGAACAGAAAAGGGTCTTCACCAAACTTACCACAAGGTTGAGCGGTTGGACACCCTGTTCCAAAACCATGGCCATTAATATGGAACCCCCCCCATTTCAAAACCATTAACGTTAATATGGAGTTACCCCACCCCCCGGCTTCTAACATCCTCCACACTTCTGGGAAGACTGCAAGATTTTGGAGGTGTCTGTGGGAATGTGTGTCCATTTGTGAGGTCAGGTACTGATGTTGGATAAGAAGACCTGGCTCACAATTGACATTCCAATGCATCCCAAAGGTGTTCAGTAGGGTTGAGATCAGGGCTCTGGTCAGGACACTCAAGTTCCTCCGCCCCAAACTGGTCAAACCATGTTTTGATGTAGCTGGCTTTGTACACAGGGGCACCGTCATGGTGGAACAGAAAAGGTTCTTCACCAAACTTACCACAAGTTTGAGCGGTTGGCCATCCTATTCCAAAACCATGGTCATTAATATGGAACCCCCCCATTTCAAAACCATTAACGTTAATATGGAGTTACCCCACCCCCCGGCTTCTAACATTCTCCACACTTCTGGGAAGACTGCAAGATTTTGGAGGGTGTCTGAATCTGAGGTCAGGTACTGATGGATGAGAAAATCTGGCTCACTATCGGAGTTCCAATCCATCCCAAAGGTGTTCAGAAGGGTTGAGGTCAGGGCTCTGTACAGGACCCTCAAGTTCCTGCACACTTAACAGGTCAAATCATGTCCTGATGTAGCTGGCTTTGTACACGGGCATTGTCATGGTGGAACAGAAAAGGGTCTTCACCAAACTGTCACCACACGGTTGAGATGTTGGAGACCCTGTTCCAAAACCATGACCATTAATATGGATTTTCCTGCACCATTCCAAAGCCATTGATGTTAATATGGAGTTGCTCACATTCCAAAACCATGATCATCATGATGGAGTTGCCCCACCCCTTTGGTTCTATAACATCCTTCACTCTCGGGGAAGACTTTCTGCAAGATTTTGGAGGGTGTCTGGGAATTTGTGTCCATTTGTGAGGTCAGGTACTGATGTTGAATGAGAAGACCTGGCTCATAATCGACATTCCAATTAATTCCAAAGATGTTCAGTAGGGTTGAGGTCAGGGCTTTGTACAGGACCCTTAAGTTCCTCCACCCCAAACTGGTCAAACCATGTCTTGATGTAGCTGGCTTTGTACACAGGGGCACCGTCATGGTGGAACAGAAAAGGGTCTTCACCAAACTTACCACAAGGTTGAGCGGTTGGACACCCTGTTCCAAAACCATGGCCATAAATATGGAACCCCCCCCATTTCAAAACCATTGATGTTAATATGGAGTTACTCCACCCCCTGGCTTCTAACATCCTCCACACTTCTGGGAAGACTACAAGATTTTGGAGGGTGTCTGTGGGAATGTGTGTCCATTTGTGAGGTCAGGTACTGATGTTGGATAAGACCTGGCTCACAATCGACATTCCAATGCATCCCAAAGGTGTTCAGTAGGTTTGAGGTCAGGACTCTGGTCAGGACACTCAAGTTCCTCTACACTTAACAAGTCAAACTATGTCTTGATGTAGCTGGCTTTGCACACGGGCATCGTCATGGAACAGAAAAGGGTCTTCACCAAACTGTTACCACAAGGTTGAGGTATTGGACATCCTGTTCCAAAACCATGGCCGTTAATATGGATTTCCCACACCATTCCAAAACTATTCACATGGAGTTGCTCACATTCCAAAACCATGATCATTATGATGGAGTTGCCCCCACCCCTTTGGTTCTAGAACATCCTTCACTCTCTGGGAAGACTTTATGTAAGATTTTGGAGGGTGTCTGGGAATTTTTGTCCATTTGTGAGGTCAGGTACTGATATTGAATGAGAAGACCTGGCTTACAATCGACATTCCAATTCATTCCAAAGGTGTTCAGTAGGGTTGAGGTCAGGGCTTTGTACAGGACACTCGAGTTCCCCCAACCCAAACTGGTCATCCATGTCTTTATGAAGCTGGCCTTGTAAACAGGGGCACCATCATGGTGGAACAGAAAAGGGTCTCCACCAAACTGCTACCACAAGGTTGATCTGTTGGCCATCCTATTCCAAAACCATGGTCATCAATATGGAACCCCCCCCATTTCAAAACCATTGACGTTAATATGTAGTTACTCCACCCCCCGGCTTCTAACATCCTCCACACTTCTGGGAAGACTGCAAGATTTTGGAGGGTGTCTGAATCTGAGGTCAGGTACTGATGGATGAGAAAATCTGGCTCACTATCGGCGTTCCAATCCATCCCAAAGGTGTGCTGTAGGTTTGAGGTTGGGGCTCTGTACAGGACCCTCAAGTTCCTCCACCCCAAACTGGTCAAACCATGTCTTGATGTAGCTGGCTTTGTGCACAGGGCACCGTCATGGTGGAACAGAAAAGGATCTTCACCAAACTGCTACCACAAGGTTGAGGTGTTGGACATCCATTCCAAAACCATGGTCATTATGATGGAGTTACCCCACCCCTTTGGTTCTGTAACATCCTTCACTCTCTGGGAAGACTTTCTGCAAGATTTGGGAGGGTGTCTGTGGGAATTTGTGTCCATTTGTGAGGTCAGGTCCTGATGATGGATGAGAAGACCTGGCTCACAATCGACATTCCAAAGGTGTTCAGTAGGGTAGGACACTCCAACAGTGAGATGAATAGTGCCCCATTACTGACACCAATGATGGGGCACTATTCCTCCCACTGACACCAATGATGGGGCACTATTCCTCCCACTGACGGGGCACTATTCTTACCACTGACACCAATGAAGAGGCACTATTCCTCCCACTGATACCAATGATGGGGCCAGGGGCGGACTGACAACTCATGGGGCCCCCGGAATCATGGGGCCGGTGTCCTTGCCCAAACTCAAAAAAAGTCTATGAAAAAGGTACCAGGGGCATCTCATGGGGCCCCCTACTGACCCAGTGCCCAAGTTTCTAAATGGTCAGTCCGCCCCTGCATGGGGCTCTATTCCTCCCACTGACACCAATGATGGGGCACTATTCCTACCACTGACACCAATGAAGAGGCACTATTCCTCCCACTGACACCAATGATGGGGCACCATTCCTCCCACTGATACCAATGACGGGGCACCATTCCTCCCACTGATACCAATGATGGGGCACTATTCCTCCCACTGACACCAATGACGGGGCGCTATTCCTCCCACTGAAACCAATGACGGGGCACTATTCCTCCCACTGACACCAATGATGGCACGCTATTCCTCCCACTGACACCATTGACGGGGCACTATTCCTCCCACTGACACCAATGACGGGGCACTATTCCTCCCACTGACACCAATGACGGGGCACTATTCCTCCCACTGACACCAATGACGGGGCACTATTCCTCCCACTGACACCAATGATGGGGTTCTATTCCTCCCACTGACACCCATTATGGTGCATTATTTACTCCCACTGGCCACAGTCCAGCCCCCTTCCTCCCACTGATACCAATGATGGGGCGCTATTCCTCCCACTGAAACCAATGACGGGGCGCTATTCCTCCCACTGACACCAATGACGGGGAGCTATCCCTCCCACTGACACCAATGATGGCACACTATTCCTCCCACTGACACCAATGACGGGGCACTATTCCTCCCACTGACACCAGTGATGGGGCACTATTCCTCCCACTGATACCAGTGATGGGGCACTATTCCTCCCACTGACACCAGTGATGGGGCACTATTCCTCCCACTGACACCAATGATGGGGCACTATTCCTCCCACTGACACCAGTGATGGGGCACTATTCCTCCCACTGACACCAGTGATGGGGCACTATTCCTCCCACTGACACCAGTGATGGGGCACTATTCCTCCCACTGACACCAGTGATGGGGCACTATTCCTCCCACTGACACCAGTGATGGGGCACTATTCCTCCCACTGACACCAATGATGGGGCACTATTCCTCCCACTGACACCAGTGATGGGGCACTATTCCTCCCACTGACACCAGTGATGGGGCACTATTCCCCCCACTGACACCAGTGATGGGGCACTATTCCTCCCACTGACACCAATGATGGGGGACTATTCCTTCCACTGACACCCATTATGGTGCATTATATACTCCCACTGGCCACAGTCCAGCCCCCTCAAAGTCTGAAAGACAGTAAAGTGGACCTTTGGGATGTTTGGGGCCCCCTTTCACATTCTACAGTATAGTTTAGCAGTCCTCGGATGTGGTGGCTGTATGCGTTTCCTTTTTTTCAGCTGCTGATCCTGCCAGTAACACTTCCTGTCTGCACTCATTTCTCCATTGTATGGAAGGAGTCATGGGTGTCACTCAGCCTGGACCTCCATCTGCCTTTGTCTCCATTGCACGGTGGATCGATGGGGTGAGTAGTTTACACAATGAAAGGTTCTTTGCGGTTCCTCATCTCACAGGAGCTGACAAGGACGCTGCATTTGTGGCAGGATCAACAGGCTTTTTCTGTACTTGCTGAAAAAGGAAAAGTAATGCAGCCACCACATCCAAGCACCGGTAAGGTGCAATATATGAGTTTTGTGTTTGTTTGGCCCCGGTAGATGCAATGTTCAACGTTTTGGGGCCACGGAGAGCCCCCTTCAGTGACCGTTGCTTGTGCTGCTCATGCTTCACTCATGCCAGATTGAGGATCAGTGACTGGCCAAGTGGTCGGCAACGGATGAGAAGGACGACCCCAAAGCCTGGAACCACAATGTGGTCAGTGCCTGTGATGAACTCCAGGTGGTAAAATGACCACCTGACTCTGGAGACCCCCACACTCTGACACCCTCACACGCCCGGAGCCGTCTCTGAGGTAGAAAGCGTTTATTTGTGAAAGATTTCTCCAGATACAATCAGCTTCTAGAATGACCCTGTAAGGTGAACCGACCCCCTGCGGGGCCAATCAGTGCCTCCCCGGCCCTCAGATCCTGAGGGGTAGAATTGGCGGTCCCTCGATCAAAAGACCAGTAAACCAAAAAAATGGTAAAAATCCCTTTCTCTGAGTTCATTGAAGGACACGGCCAATCTTCACGATGAAGGCCTCAATGTCCCCATGGCTTCACTCTCCCCTACAAAGTCCTTTGTCCCGTGGAATTGGTGGATCGTCACTACGGATGCCTCGTGTTTCTGGAGGGTTGTCCCTTCAGGGTACAGCTGGACAATGCCACGGCGGTCTTACATCAATCACCAAGGTGACACCAGAAGCTCGGCTGAGGCCTTGGAGGCATCTCAGGTTCTCAGTTGGGTGGAACTTCATGTCACAGCCATATCAGTAGCCCACATTCCAAGAGTAGACAACTGGCATGCAGACTATTTGAGGTGTCAGTGTGGATCGGTGGGAACGATCTCTACATCAGGAGATATTCCAACAAATTTGTCTGCTTGGGGAACACTGAACATGGATCTTCTCACATCCACCTGGAATGTTCCCAGGTTTCTGGTCAGGAATAGGGATCCCTTGGACAATGTGTTGGATGCTCTGGTGGCTCCATAGGACAGGCTCTCCCCAGTCTACATTTTCCCTCCTATGAAGCTCCCAGGTTTCTGGCCAGGACTAGGGATCTCTTGGACAATGCGTTGGATGCGCTGGTGGCTCCATGGGACAGGTACTCCTTTAATCTACACTTTCCCTCCTATGAAGCTCCCAGGTTTCTGGCCAGGACTAGGGATCTCTTGGACAATGCATTGGATGCTCTGGTGGCTCCATAGGACAGGTTCTCCCTAGTCTACACTTTCCCTCCTATGAAGCTTCCAGGTTTCTGGCCAGGAGTAGGGATCCCTTGGACAATACGTTGGATGCTCTGGTGGCTCCAAGGGACAGGTTCTCCCTAGTCTACATTTTTCTTCCTATGAAGCTCCCAGGTTTTTGGCCAGGACTAGGGATCCATTGGACAATACGTTGGATGCTCTGGTGGCTCCATAGGACAGGTACTCCCTAATCTACACTTGCCCTCCTATGAAGCTCCCAGGTTTCTGGCCAGGACTAGGGATCCCTTGGACAATGCGTTGGATGCTCTGGTGGCTCCATAGGACAGGTTCTCCCTAGTCTACATTTTTCTTCCTATGAAGCTCCCAGGTTTCTGGCCAGGACTAGGAATCCCTTGGACAATGCGTTGGATGCTCTGGTGGCTCCATAGGACAGGCTCTCCCTAATCTACACTTTCTCTCCTATGAAGCTCCCAGGTTTCTGGCCAGGACTAGGGATCCCTTGGACAATGCGTTGGATGCTGTGGTGGCTCCATAGGACAGGTACTCCCAAATCTACACTTTCTCTCCTATGAAGCTCCCAGGTTTCTGGCCAGGAGTAGGGATCCCTTGGACAATGCGTTGGATGCTCTGGTGGCTCCATAGGACAGGTACTCCCTAATCTACACTTGCCCTCCTATGAAGCTCCCAGGTTTCTGGCCAGGACTAGGGATCCCTTGGACAATACGTTGGATGCTCTGGTGGCTCCATAGGACAGGTACTCCCTAATCTACACTTGCCCTCCTATGAAGCTCCCAGGTTTCTGGCCAGGACTAGGGATCCCTTGGACAATACGTTGGATGCTCTGGTGGCTCCATAGGACAGGTTCTCCCTAGTCTACATTTTTCTTCCTATGAAGCTCCCAGGTTTCTGGCCAGGACTAGGGATTCCTTGGACAATGCGTTGGATGCTCTGGTGGCTCCATGGGACAGGTTCTCCCTAATCCAAACTTTCCCTCCTATGAAGCTCCTTGTAGGGAATGGAGTGGGAGGGCATTTCAATGATTCGGCTTGCCCCGGATTGGCCGCGTTGAACCAATTCAATGGAAGAAAGGACTTCCTGGACAGGAGAACGGGACAGTGAAGCCACCAGGACACTGACACCTTGGTCATGAAGACTGGCTGTGTCCTTCAAGGAACTGAAAGAGAAATACAGATTAATAAACATCTCCGGAGTACCGCCGCCCAGTCCACCTTCTCCAATCAGCTAGAAGAAGACAAATGACGATGGTGATGTTCCTCCATGGAGTACGAGAGAGGAACCCGGCAGGAGAAACGTCACATATACCTCCTCCGCATAGGCTGCCCTATGATCTGCACTTACTGGCCCTTCAGTACCCAGATATGACCAAATCTGTTGGGTGTCAAATATAAGAAACGTTTTATCCGGGACTATAAAAGACAAAATCCGGGAACACAGAACGTCCTATACACGGTCAGATGGAGTCTCTGTATCGGTAGACCCTGTTATCCCGTCCGGTGAAGTCCTATACACCTGTACAGATTGTCACAATCACACGTCCGTTCTATGTACATAAAGTGACTTGTAGAAAAATAGACATTTCTGTAACAGTTCTGAAGCCGCCTGGCCGCCATGTGTCCGGTTTATGGCAGGGGGGGGGGGGGGGTGGGTGAGCTGCGGAGGATCCGGCGCCAGGTACAGGAGCGAGGCTGGCGAATCCCGCGCCTTTCTGCAGGATGAGTCTTCGTACCGCACAGCTCAGACCAGTTCGAGGAACAGCAGGGAGGGAGGTGACATCAGGAGAGTCCAATCATGCTGGACGCACAAGGATCATGTGATGGGGGCGGAGAGAAAGGCGGGCCCTGTGACCAAAAAAAAAGAGAATTTTGAAGAGTCAAATGTTCAGAGGTGATATCATCCTATCTGCGCATTAATATCGGTATGAAGGGTGTCAGACACCCGTTAGTATTTAACCCCTCACCCCCCACGGCGGGGGGCCCTCAATCCCAGCTGTCACTGACAGTTCAGGCATACAAGGTGTCGCAAGCATACACCCAGAGACTGACGCAGTCCTCCATTTTGTTAAGAAATCTCCATGTTGTCCCTCATTCTCCCCCCTTCCCTCTCTGTTCATACACATTGATATATGGCCTGTGTGTTAGGAGGGTCAAAGGCCGGGCGGGGCACAGCAGGGAGCCCAGAGCTATAAAACATTTTTGAGCCGAGCGCCTGGTTGTCTGAGGAAGCTGTGAAATACAGCACCTCGTAAAAGCTAACGCAAGCCTTCCCAGTAGTTCAAAGAGATTCCAGCTAAGCACAGCCCCGATAACACTTTTAAAATCCATTTTTTCCCTATGTCTCATATCTTGGAATATGAGAGACTTACGTAAAAACCAGGCATGTCGTCTGATTGGCCAAGAGGAGACGAACAGTTTGATAGGTCACTCTCCTTGGCCGGAAGACATAGGAAAGCAGAAAAGTAGATCTTGTGAACCATTCAGTGTAGAATTTCATATTTCATGTCTAATCAATCCTCAGACGTGTCTGCATAATAATCTACCCGCGGGTGGAATGTCACTTGTGCAGATGGAAAGTTATGGGCCAAAATATGAACTATAAGAGATTTTGGCTCTAGTTTAGGCCTACGCCCAGACCTTCCCGCCCTAAACGGGGTATTGGTCCTTGACGTCAGAGACACCCCCTGCTGGGGAACTACAAAATGAGATGTCAGGCCTAAAAGAGTAAGTTGAAGAATTCTCTTGTTTAACATCAGAACCAACTTGGAAGACCCGTGCCCTTTCGCTCTGAAACTTGGATCTGCTAACCCAGGACTTTGGCAAGTACTTTAACCCTCTAACTTCTTTCTGTTATCTCTTTGCTGTGCTGTTGGTCTCTGTATATTTATATATATATCTTAGTTACATCTTTTTCTGTAAATATTTTTATTGCACCCGTTTGACCTTTTAGTAATAAATCTTTCCTTCTGAAAGCGTTGAACTGTTTCTATAGCTCTGTATTGCAATTTATGAATTTCTGCCTCTAAAAAAAACGCTACTGTGTTTGTTTAACCCTCTGTATAACCGGCCTGTGGTGACCGTGTTATACAGGCGATTACCTCAACCATCATAGTGTTATTGCTGATATTGCCGAGTTTCCTCTTTCTCTGTACAAAAAGGAGGTGGTGGCAGTGTGGAGGGTTAATTGCGTAATTAACCTGACCCAGTAACAATCGCTCAGGCTGCCGGTGCATCGATTGTGGTCCAATTAGCTGGAAAATCGTTGTGCAGGGTGCAGCTGGGCGTAGCATTGTTACGCAAAGTGACATTGCGGTTTTAGATTGGCCAGTCCTGCGGTCATGAGTTTGGTGAGGTCAGGGGTCTGACGCTGCGTTCATCACACAAGGCTGGGGGCTCTCAATCCTGGCTGTCAATGACAGTTCAGGTATGCACGGCTGGGGGAGGGAGGTCTCAATCCTGGCTGTCACTGACTGCTCAGGTATGCACGTCTTGGGGGAAGGAGGTCTCAATCCTGGCTGTCACTGACTGCTGAGGTATGCACATCTTGGGGGAAGGAGGTCTCAATCCTGGCTGTCACTGACTGCTCTCAACCCCAGGTGTCACTGACAGCTCAGGTACCACCAATGGTTGGGAATCAGAGTGGTTCCAAATAATATGATCCCTATATCAGCTGTTCAGCTAGCGATCAAAAGGGCCTTCAGATACCTCTGCGGCCTGAAGGGGGCAGTGTGCATTTGTTCATTACCAATAATGTCAGAAACAATTACAGTATTAAAAAAAGAAAAACTGTTTTTGCACATTTTCAATCCTCAAAAAAACAAAAAAGGGTTAATGCCAATTCAATAGACACATATGGACGCCGCCCAATTGTACCCGGGAATCTAAACTTCGATGAGTGCGCCCCGCTTTTCTGGGGTATTCAGTATATCAGACTCCTGTGATACCCCCAATAAGTGCTCCCCGCTTTTTGGGGGTATTCAGTATACTTATTGGGGTATCACAAGAGTCTGTTATACAGAATACTCCCGAAAAGCGGGGCGCACTTATTGGGGGTATTACAGGAGTCTGATATACTGAATACAACCGAAAAGCGGGGCGCACTTATTGGGGGTAACAGGAGTCTTATATACTGAATACCCCCGAAAAGCGGGGCGCACTTATTGAGGATATCACAGGAGTCTGATATACTGAATACCCCCTGAAAAGCGGGGCACACTTATTGGTGGGGTATCAAGTCTAGCAGGATACGTCAGCAGAATGGCACAGAAGGGATGCAGAGCACTAGGGGAAAGCTCAGAGAGGAGACACATCTAGCAGTCAGTAAAACGAGTGTCCCAATCAGCACAAGACTTCATCCAGGGGTCCCGGGGAATCATCCAGGGGTCCCGGGAAGTGGAGAACCACCATCACAGTGAACCAAACGTATATAGGCGCTAGCACGTGATATGGTTAGAAGCTGGTGGACACCTGACCATCACACCCATATGACTTAGTTGAAGATCCCATTCCAAAATCATGCCCATTACTATGGAGTCATCCTTCCCATGGCCATGAATATGGAGTCATCCCTCCCATGGCCATGAATATGGAGTCATCCCTCCCCTTGGCCATGAATATGGAGTCATCCCTCCCCTTGGCCATGAATATGGAGTCATCCCTCCCCTTGGCCATGAATATGGAGTCATCCCTCCCCTTGGCCATGAATATGGAGTCATCCCTCCCCTTGGCCATGAATATGGAGTCATCCCTCCCCTTGGCCATGAATATGGAGTCATCCCTCCCCTTGGCCATGAATATGGAGTCATCCCTCCCCTTGGCCATGAATATGGAGTCATCCCTCCCCTTGGCCATGAATATGGAGTCATCCCTCCCATGGCCATGAATATGGAGTCATCCCTCCCATGGCCATGAATACGGAGTCATCCCTCCCATGGCCATGAATAGGGAGTCATCCCTCCCATGGCCATGAATATGGAGTCATCCCTCCCATGGCCATGAATAGGGAGTAATCCCTCCCCTTGGCCATGAACAGGGAGTCATCCTTCCCATGGCCATGAATACGGAGTCATCCCTCCCATGGCCATGAATACGGAGTCATCCCTCCCATGGCCATGAATAGGGAGTCATCCCTCCCATGGCCATGAATAGGGAGTCATCCCTCCCATGGCCATAAATAGGGAGTCATCCCTCCCATGGCCATGAGTATAGATTCGCCCCCCTTTGTGGCAAGAATATCCACCACTCATCTAGGAAGGCTTTCCTCAAGAGAGTGTCTGTTGGAATTTGTGCCCATTTGTGGGGTCAGGTACTCTTTCTGGGAAGGATTTCCTCAAGATTTTGGAGGTTGTCTCTGGGAATTTGTGAGGTCGGGTGCTGATGTTGGATGAGAAGACCTGGCTCACCATCGGAGTTCCAGTTCATCCCAAATGTCTTCAGTAGGCTTGAGGCCGGGGCTCTGTGCAGGACACTGAAGTTCCTCCACACCAGACTGGTCATCCATGTCTTTATGGAGCTGGCTTTCTGCACCTGACCATCACACCTCAAAAACCATGAACCCTTTGTATCCATAACAACCATCGCTCTTTCTGGGGAGGCTTTCCTCAAGATTGTGGAGGGTGTCTGTGGGAATTTGTGCCCATTTGTAAGGTCAGATACTGATGTTGGATGAGGA
>NW_028320819.1:0-42662 GCF_062004578.1 Staurois parvus
TAAAAACCTGGAGTTCCACTTTAAGAGGGACTAGGGGAGGGGTCCTGGAGTCTACTTTAAGAGGAAGGGGGGGAACCTAGTTTCACATTAAGACTCCTTGTTGCTGCCAGTGCTTAGATGTTCCACTTTAAGGATGGGGGATCCCTAGAGTTCTACTTGAAGAAGAGGGTCCAGAAAATGAAAGCAGTGGACACATTGCCCCCCGACACCCACATTACCTCTACACCACTTCAGATCACAGGAAGGAAGCCGCGAGGAGCTCTATCCATCTGCTGGGAGAGAAGGGACGCAGATTAATTTTGGCACAGTGATGAGAGACGACAGACGTGTGTAGAGGGCAGAGAGGAGAAAGGCGACTACAGGAAAATGGATGCCAAGGGGACACAAGCTTTCTTAAAGAGAAACGTTAGCCTTGCCCTCCCCCCTCACTGCCTTATGGAACATACTCACCTAGTCAGTGGATCCAGCGTGGACCTGCTGGGATCCTCCTCTCTGCTCGGGTCTGACAACGCCAGGTTACCTTTGACAGCTGCCCATTGTTCCAGGCAGGTGCCACTAGGCCCGCCCCCCATCTCCTTACCGAATGGGACGCCTCGCATCCCAGGAGGGACCACATCATTCGCCTAGGCCAGGGGTAGGCAACCTGCAGCTCTCCAGCTGTTGTGGAACTACATTTCCCATGAGACATTGCAAAACTGACAGTTACAGCTATGACTTGCAGAGTCATGATGGAACGTTTAGTCCTGCAACAGCTGGAGAGCCGCAGGTTGCCCACCCCTGGTCTGGGTGAATTCTGGAAATCACAGGCGGGCAAAGCCATTGAAGACAAAAAACAGTACAGAAACAAAAAAAAAAAAAAAAAAGTAAAACAGATATCAGCAATGCTGAGGCGGAGCCGCATGGAGAGGAGTGCTGGGGGAGGGTAAAGTATCTGTCATATACACAAAAACGGACCCAGCATAAACACACACCAGGGTAGGTTGTAGGACCACAGCCCAGCGCACAACCCCCAGCGCACAACCCCCAGCGCACAACCCCCAGCCCCACAATTGCAGTCTGGCTTTGCCAATCACTGTACAGCACTCTGCCTGTGTACTGGCAGAACAAGAGGAGTCCTAAATCTGACCTCCCCTTCAGTCTCGCACAGGTGTCCCGGCTCCTCCCTCCAGTCTCGCACAGGTGTCCCGGCTCCTCCCCTCCAGTCTCGCACAGGTGTCCCGGCTCCTCCCCTCCAGTCTCGCACAGGTGTCCCGGCTCCTCCCCTCCAGTCTCGCACAGGTGTCCCGGCTCCTCCCCTCCAGTCTCGCACAGGTGTCCCGGCTCCTCCCCTCCAGTCTCGCACAGGTGTCCCGGCTCCTCCCCTCCAGTCTCGCACAGGTGTCCCGGCTCCTCCCCTCCAGTCTCGCACAGGTGTCCCGGCTCCTCCCCTCCAGTCTCGCACAGGTGTCCCGGCTCCTCCCCTCCAGTCTCGCACAGGTGTCCCGGCTCCTCCCCTCCAGTCTCGCACAGGTGTCCCCGGCTCCTCCCCTCCAGTCTCGCACAGGTGTCCCGGCTCCTCCCCTCCAGTCTCGCACAGGTGTCCCGGCTCCTCCCCTGGACTGAAATGGCTTCCTCCGATTTCCCTACACACTGTGAGCTGCTCACAACGTACCCTACAAGCTGCAGCAAATTAGATTGACGTATTGAATATCAATTCTTTCAATTGTGGAGAAGGCAGGAAGGAAAGGAAGGGAGGGGAGAAGGCAGGAAGGAAAGGAAGGGAGGGGAGAAGGCAGGAAGGAAAGGAAGGGAGGGGAGAAGGCAGGAAGGAAAGGAAGGGAAGGGAGAAGGCAGGAAGGAAAGGAAGGGAAGGGAGAAGGCAGGAAGGAAAGGAAGGGAGGGGAGAAGGCAGAAGGAAAGGAAGGGAAGGGAGAAGGCAGGAAGGAAAGGAAGGGAGGGGAGAAGGCAAGAAGGAAAGGAAGGGAAGGGAGAAGGCAGGAAGGAAAGGAAAGGAGGGGAGGGGAGAAGGCAGGAAGGAAAGGAAATGAAGGGAGGGGAGAAGGCAGGAAGGAAGGGAGGGAGGGGAGAAGGCAGGAAGGAAGGGAGGGAGGGAGGGAGGGAGGAAGGGAGGGAGGGGAGAAGGCAGGAAGGAAGGGAGGGAGGGAGGGGAGAAGGCAGGCAGGCAGGAAGGAAGGGAGGGAGGGAGGGAGGGGAGAAGGCAGGAAGGAAGGAAGGGAGGGAGGGAGGGGAGAAGGCAGGAAGGAAGGGAGGGAGGGAGGGGAGAAGGCAGGAAGGAAGGGAGGGAGGGAGGGGAGAAGGCAGGAAGGAAGGGAGGGAGGGAGGGGAGAAGGCAGGAAGGAAGGGAGGGAGGGAGGGGAGAAGGCAGGAAGGAGGGAGGGAGGGAGGGGAGAAGGCAGGAAGGAAGGGAGGGAGGAAGGAAGGGAGGGAGGAAGGAAGGGAGGGGAGAAGGCAGGAAGGAAGGGAGGGAGGGAGGGAGGGGAGAAAGGCAGGAAGGAAGGGAGGGAGGGAGGGGAGAAGGCAGGAAGGAAGGGAGGGAGGGAGGGGAGAAGGCAGGAAGGAAGGAAGGGAGGGAGGGAGGGGAGAAGGCAGGAAGGAAGGAAGGGAGGAGGGAGGGAGAAGGCAGGAAGGAAGGAAGGGAGGGAGGGAGGGGAGAAGGCAGGAAGGAAGGAAGGGAGGGAGGGAGGGGAGAAGGCAGGAAGGAAGGAAGGGAGGGAGGGAGGGGGAGAAGGCAGGAAGGAAGGAAGGGAGGGAGGGAGGGAGAAGGCAGGAAGGAAGGAAGGGAGGGAGGGAGGGGAGAAGGCAGGAAGGAAGGAAGGGAGGGAGGGAGGAAGGGAGGGAGGGAGGAAGGAGGGAGGGGAGAAGGCAGGAAGGAAGGAGGGAGGGAGGGAGGGGAGAAGGCAGGAAGGAAGGGAGGGAGGGAGGGAGGGGAGAAGGCAGGAAGGAAGGGAGGGAGGGAGGGAGGGGAGAAGGCAGGAAGGAAGGGAGGAGGGAGGGAGGGGAGAAGGCAGGAAGGGAGGGAGGGAGGGAGGGGAGAAGGCAGGAAGGAAGGGAGGGAGGGAGGGGAGAAGGCAGGAAGGAAGGGAGGGAGGGAGGGAGGGAGAAGGCAGGAAGGAAGGGAGGGAGGGAGGGAGGGAGAAGGCAGGAAGGAAGGGAGGGAGGGAGGGAGGGGAGAAGGCAGGAAGGAAGGGAGGGAGGGAGGGAGGGGAGAAGGCAGGAAGGAAGGGAGGGAGGGAGGGAGGGAGAAGGCAGGAAGGAAGGGAGGGAGGGAGGGGAGAAGGCAGGAAGGAAGGGAGGGAGGGAGGGAGGGAGGGAGGGGAGAAGGCAGGAAGGAAGGAAGGGAGGGAGGGAGGGAGGGAGGGAGGGAGGGAGGGAGGGGAGAAGGCAGGAAGGAAGGGAGGGAGGAAGGAAGGGAGGGAGGGAGGGAGGGGAGAAGGCAGGAAGGAAGGGAGGGAGGGAGGGGAGAAGGCAGGAAGGAAGGGAGGGAGGGAGGGGAGAAGGCAGGAAGGAAGGGAGGGAGGGAGGGGAGAAGGCAGGAAGGAAGGGAGGGGAGAAGGCAGGAAGGAAGGGAGGGAGGGAGGGAGGGGAGAAGGCAGGCAGGAAGGAAGGGAGGGAGGGAGGGAGGGAGGGGAGAAGGCAGGCAGGAAGGAAGGGAGGGAGGGGAGAAAGCAGGAAGGAAGGAAGGAAGGGAGGGAGGGAGGGAGGGAGGGGAGAAGGCAGGAAGGAAGGGAGGGAGGGGAGAAAGCAGGAAGGAAGGGAGGGAGGGAGGGGAGAAGGCAGGAAGGAAGGGAGGGAGGGAGGGGAGAAGGCAGGAAGGAAGGGAGGGAGGGAGGGGAGAAGGCAGGAAGGAAGGGAGGGAGGGAGGGGAGAAGGCAGGAAGGAAGGAGGGAGGGAGGGAGAAGGCAGGAAGGAAGGGAGGGAGGGAGGGGAGAAGGCAGGAAGGAGGAGGGGGGAGGGAGAAGGCAGGAAGGAAGGGAGGAGGGAGGGGAGAAGGCAGGAAGGAAAGGAAAGAAAAGGAAAGGAGGGGAGGGGAGAAGGCAGGAAGGAAAGGAAGGGAGGGGAGGGGAGAAGGCAGGAAGGAAGGAAGGGAGGGGAGGGGAGAAGGCAGGAAGGAAAGGAAGGGAGGGGAGGGGGAGAAGGCAGGAAGGAAGGGAGGGAGGGGAGGGGAGAAGGCAGGAAGGAAGGGAGGGAGGGGAGGGGAGAAGGCAGGAAGGAAAGAAGGAAGAGAAGGCAGGAAGGAACAAAGAAAGGAAGAAGAGGAGGAGCAAAGGAAAGCAGGCAGGAAGGACAGAAGGAAAGAGGGTCTTAGTATGTAACATTAGGGGAAAGCAATGTAAAGCCGGCGTGTGGTTGGTACATGTTCTGTGTAATACTGAACATGCAGAAAGTCCTACAATGAAGCCAAATGTTACAAGTCACCCAGAACATGAACCTGGTTTTTACTTGCAGTACACATCGTTTCTAGCCTCGGGTTTCAGACAAATGTTTAAGAATTCCGATAACCATTTTAACCCCCGACGCTCCTCCATGAGCAAAACTTGCATCTTACAAGGATCTACGATGGGATCACAAGACTGCCGAGACAAATGTGGCCCGACGTTCCCCGAGCAGTCATAATCCGGCCCTGGCACCGCCATGTCTACCTCTCTGCCAGTTTCAGTGAACGCTCGGATATCCAGCAGGCCTGTGACATGAACTCTGTAGTGGCAATTAAGCGACATAAAAATAAACGACCTAGAAAAGCGCGTCCGAACCGGGACACCCAGCCGCTGCCATCTGCTTCTCCTGGGACAGGCAGCTCAAGGTGACACGGATGCCGTGGCAGACGGGAAACCAATCCGACAGGTTTGTGCCCTGGCAGGAGAGGCCGGTGCTTGTTCTGGCTCAGGGAGACGCAGATAACGAGCTCGCGGGAAAAATATAACACGGCTATGGAGGAATATTGCACAATGCCAGAGACTTAACCACTTCAGTACCAGTCTGTTACCCGCCATTATTCAGGCTTGTGATCATCTGACGGACAATGACTCCCTCTTGCAACAAAGTACACAAATACAGGTTATAGGTTTTGAGACAGATACAGGTTTCTTTTTAGTGGTATTTAACATTTGTTGTTATTTACTATATATATATCTATCCCTCTATAATAAAAAAAAAAACAAAAAAAAACAAACAAAAAAGAAGGACCAATGTTTTTGGGATTGCTTAATTTTTTTTTTACTATACAATATTGGTGGTCAGTGTCTCTTTTACCCCCCCCCCCCCTTCCCCAAGCAAACCCCCAATCATCGGTGACCCCATTTTTACCTTTGATCCGCTTTGTTTACAAACATTTAGCATACCTCTTTCTCTCTTGTAAATGGGCCGTTTGTTTACATCCATGTCGTCTGTGATTGGCGCACAAAGATCACAAGGCACAGAGCCACTCTGATTGCACTGGCTTTGATCTGTCCATTTACAGCCATTCAACAGATGCACATGTATTCTGCAGCCCGGCTTATAAATGGCGCTCCCAGACAATAGCATCTAATGCCTTTTTAAATAAAAAAAAAAATAAAAAAATTATATATATATATATATATATATATATATATATATATATATATATATATATATATATATATATATATAAAATGGTCCCCGTTAGGGAGATTCCCCCTCTCTGTTTACCAATAACAATGAAAGTGAAAGTACGCAGCAAATTTTGGGTTGTCCCCAGAACAGCACGAGGGGAAATCTTCCAAAGGGGACACTAGTTCTGGCGACCTCGCACTTTTGGCTATGGGACAGGAAGTGAGGGCAAATCTCCCCAATAGGACAAAGTTGGAGGGGGGTGGGGGGGTAGTTTGCCTATAGATCTATATTTTGAAGAAGTCTGTCATTATCACCTGTAAGACATTACAAGGCGGTTCCTGCAGGCACAGATGTGTTCCGTATACATTTCCAGCTTGTACTCAGACAGGCACACACGTTGCATTGTGGATGACTAGGTCCAAGTTGGAAATCTGCCTTTGGCTTGGCCAATGTTGGGGGCCCTCAGGGTAGGTAGAATGGACATGTGAAGGCATCTTTTGGTACCTACTGATAGGACCATAGCCCGGTTCCTCCAGCCTATGAGAGTGAAAGGTCTGCTTTAAAGTGAACCTGTCACATTCTAAAAAGCAGATCTGCCAAGCCAAGGATACAGGCGCCACAGCTGACAACATTGGTTTAAAAGGAACATCGGTGAAGGTGTCATGGAATCCCGAGTCTCGTATTGGATACGCGGTTTTTCTAAATGAGCATCTGTTGTACTCTCTATTACTCAACAGAACCTCAGTGTCCAGCCGGCGTACCCTGGACTGTGCTGCCTGGCACGGGTGCTTGGGATCACAAGGCTGGCTGCAGTAAAGTGAGGAGTTGAGAAACCGTGGAAAGATATTATTCAGGATTTATATGGCGCCAACAGTTTTCTCAGCACTTTCCAATAGAATGGTTAGCACTTCCGCCTGGCAGTACTCGGGTCGTCGGTTCGAATCCCAACCACGGCACTGTAACGGAACCGGAACCCAGACCGCACTGAGTTTTCCCGTTATAGCACAACTTCCCCTGTCCGAACACCATCCACGGACCACACCCTTGGAATCCCTCAGTAAAATAGACAGACAACCAGCTCTTACTAAAACAGGAAGTCAACTAACTTTATTGTACACAAAACATGTTTTATACAGAGGGCGGGGAAAGACAATCAGGGACAGGACATACATCATCAGCCCACCCTCAGTGGGAAGGGCTACAGTATAGGCAGGAAACACCTCATCACCCCTCCCCATCCAACCAGACACAGAACAATGGGATGCAACCATGTGGCCAAGGACATTGACCAACCCCCACACCAATACAAACAGTACATCCCATAATAGTTGGCTGGACAGGGAGACAAAGCACAATGGGGGGTAGCACATGGTAAACAGACAATGGACAACACACTATACACAGAACTCAGACATTCACATACACACCCTGTAACCCTTAACAGGCACAGGGTGCCTTAAACATAATGAGGGGGACATGAGCTGACCAAGCGGTCCCCCCACCCCCAAAAGTCACTCCCGTCACATATCTCCCCTTTCGGTAGGAGAGTAACACAGGAGTAGATCCCAGACGGATGTACTCTGAAGTTACTCTGCACCTCCAGTCCCCCAATGCCGGCACCCACACAGTACCCCAAACAAATTGTCCCACACCAAGCGTTACTCACCCAGCCAACCTCTGCCTCTCCCGTAGAACATACCCGCCGCTGGGGAGAAGTACGGACTGGTCCTTCTCCCGGAAATCCTCTCAGCCGCTGGAGAGAAGACAGGGTGGCTGGGCCGACTCCATCCTTCTGTAGGGGATCTGGGCCGACTGCCCAGCATCCCTGGGGTATCCAGGTGGTGGCTGTAGTTGCTAGGCAGAGGCCAGCGGCGCTCTGCCCTGTTGCCAGCACTTCTGCTGGGGATCTCACATCTGCTCCGGCTAACCGTGGGGGAGGGATGCGCCGACTGCTCCATCTTCCACACCCTCATCCAGCTGTTGGACAGACGTATTTCTCCATCCACGCTCTTCCCATGTAGAAACCGGGTCATCTAAATAAGCCAGCACTTGCTGCATCCGCCACAAGACCTCTGTTTCCATATCTGCGGGTGGTATCTGTCTCTCCTCTCCTGCTCTTGGATCCCGGTGATGGTTTGGATGTGTTTACAGGTTGGAAGCACAATCCCACTGCTTGCCACCAATGTAACGGAACCGGAACCCAGACCGCACTGAGTTTTCCCGTTATAGCACAACTTCCCCTGTCCGAACACCATCCACGGACCACACCCTTGGAATCCCTCAGTAAAATAGACAGACAACCAGCTCTTACTAAAACAGGAAGTCAACTAACTTTATTGTACACAAAACATGTTTTATACAGAGGGCGGGGAAAGACAATCAGGGACAGGACATACATCATCAGCCCACCCTCAGTGGGAAGGGCTACAGTATAGGCAGGAAACACCTCATCACCCCTCCCCATCCAACCAGACACAGAACAATGGGATGCAACCATGTGGCCAAGGACATTGACCAACCCCCACACCAATACAAACAGTACATCCCATAATAGTTGGCTGGACAGGGAGACAAAGCACAATGGGGGGTAGCACATGGTAAACAGACAATGGACAACACACTATACACAGAACTCAGACATTCACATACACACCCTGTAACCCTTAACAGGCACAGGGTGCCTTAAACATAATGAGGGGGACATGAGCTGACCAAGCGGTCCCCCCACCCCCAAAAGTCACTCCCGTCACATATCTCCCCTTTCGGTAGGAGAGTAACACAGGAGTAGATCCCAGACGGATGTACTCTGAAGTTACTCTGCACCTCCAGTCCCCCAATGCCGGCACCCACACAGTACCCCAAACAAATTGTCCCACACCAAGCGTTACTCACCCAGCCAACCTCTGCCTCTCCCGTAGAACATACCCGCCGCTGGGGAGAAGTACGGACTGGTCCTTCTCCCGGAAATCCTCTCAGCCGCTGGAGAGAAGACAGGGTGGCTGGGCCGACTCCATCCTTCTGTAGGGGATCTGGGCCGACTGCCCAGCATCCCTGGGGTATCCAGGTGGTGGCTGTAGTTGCTAGGCAGAGGCCAGCGGCGCTCTGCCCTGTTGCCAGCACTTCTGCTGGGGATCTCACATCTGCTCCGGCTAACCGTGGGGGAGGGATGCGCCGACTGCTCCATCTTCCACACCCTCATCCAGCTGTTGGACAGACGTATTTCTCCATCCACGCTCTTCCCATGTAGAAACCGGGTCATCTAAATAAGCCAGCACTTGCTGCATCCGCCACAAGACCTCTGTTTCCATATCTGCGGGTGGTATCTGTCTCTCCTCTCCTGCTCTTGGATCCCGGTGATGGTTTGGATGTGTTTACAGGTTGGAAGCACAATCCCACTGCTTGCCACCAATGTAACGGAACCGGAACCCAGACCGCACTGAGTTTTCCCGTTATAGCACAACTTCCCCTGTCCGAACACCATCCACGGACCACACCCTTGGAATCCCTCAGTAAAATAGACAGACAACCAGCTCTTACTAAAACAGGAAGTCAACTAACTTTATTGTACACAAAACATGTTTTATACAGAGGGCGGGGAAAGACAATCAGGGACAGGACATACATCATCAGCCCACCCTCAGTGGGAAGGGCTACAGTATAGGCAGGAAACACCTCATCACCCCTCCCCATCCAACCAGACACAGAACAATGGGATGCAACCATGTGGCCAAGGACATTGACCAACCCCCACACCAATACAAACAGTACATCCCATAATAGTTGGCTGGACAGGGAGACAAAGCACAATGGGGGGTAGCACATGGTAAACAGACAATGGACAACACACTATACACAGAACTCAGACATTCACATACACACCCTGTAACCCTTAACAGGCACAGGGTGCCTTAAACATAATGAGGGGGACATGAGCTGACCAAGCGGTCCCCCCACCCCCAAAAGTCACTCCCGTCACAGGCACCACCTGCCTGGAGTTTGCATGTTCTCCCTGTGCCTGCGTGGGTTTCCTCTGGGTACTCCAGTTTTCTCCCACACTCCAAAAGACATGCTGGTAGGTTAATTGGCTCCTGTCTACATTGTCCCTAGTATGTGTATGTATGAATGTGAGTTAGGGACCTGAGATCGTACGCCCCTTGAGGGTTGGGGACCTGAGATCGTACGCCCCTTGAGGGTTGGGGACCTTAGATCGTACGCCCCTTGAGGGTTGGGGACTGATGTGAATGTACAATATATATGTAAAGTGCTTCGTAAATTGACAGAGCTATACAAGTACCTGAAATAAATAATAAATAACGGGAGACAATACAGTTCAATACAAGAGGGTGAGGAGGGCCCTGATCCTGGGAGCTTACAATCTAAGAGATATAAAAAGTAAAATCTTCGCATCGCTCACCCCTGTGCTGTGAAAACCCATACGACAACGCCGGCCGATTCTCAGGATCCTCCAGATCTGCGTGAAAGACGGAGAGTCAGATGCAGAGCCAAAATACACAGGAGGCCAAAACAGAGGCTGCGATCCCTACACCCCATACCTGGAAACTGTGTGAATGATTTACAGACAGATGTGGCTGGGGGTGTGCAGCACATCATGTCCCCCCTCCCCTCCTCCGTACAGTAGCTGAATGTAGACTCTGCCATTTGTGGTATCTGGAACATACCGACCCGGTATGAACTCTGCGGGAGGGGGGGAGGCCACAAGACATTAACTCTGTGAGGACACGCAGCCCTGGGAGAGACGCACCGCGCACAACGCACCCTACACCGCGCACAACGCACCCTACACCGCGCACAACGCACCCTACACCGCGCACCGCCCTGCCTGCAACGTCACCACTTCTAGGGGCAAACAAAACACACCAGACATCCCAGCTTTTACTGTTGTCAGATGTGTTTACTGACACCTTAGAACTTGTGTACATGGAGGATGACAAGTCACATTGTAAACACGTGCTTCATGGAAAAGTATACTGTCACCTAAAATTAGACACACCAGGGAGAGCGTAACCAAGAGAGAGAGAGCGCCCAAGCAAGGGCGAGCACGCAACCAGAGAGCTCATAAGCAAGGGAAAGATGGGGGGGGGCGCACACAGGTGACAGATAGGGAAACGGGGGTGCTAGGTGATGGAGGGGGCACACGCAGGTGACAGATAAGGAAACGGGGGTGCTAGGTGATGGAGGGGGCGCACACAGGTGACAGATAAGGAAACGGGGGTGCTGAACAACAGAGGGAGGGCGCCCAAGGGTGAACAGGCAACCAGAGAGAGCGCCCAAGCAAGGGAAAGACCGAGATTGGGGGGGAATGGGGGGTGTTCGTGCACAGGTGACAGATGGGGAAACGGGGGTGCTGAACAAAAGAGGGAGGGCACCCAAGGGTGAGCTCGCAACTAGAGAGCTCATGCGCTTACAAGCAAGGGAAAAACAGATGGGGGGGCATGCAGGTGAGAGATAGGGAAACGGGGGTGCTAGGTGATAGAGGGAGGGCATCCGAGGGTGAGCATGCAACCAGAGAGAGCACCCAAGCAAGGGAAAGACCAAGGGGGGGGGGGGGGTAGTTGTGCAGTGGTGACAGGATAGGGAAATGGGGTGCTGAGCGACAGAGGGAGAGCGCCCAATAAGTGCGGGCACACAACCAGAGAGCTCATACACTTACAAGCAAGGATAAAATAGTTGGGGGGCGCACGCAGGAGACAGACAGGGAAATGGGGGTGCTAGGGAGGGCACCAGCAACTTGGGAGGGGTACAAAATGACCAAAGTGATCATGTGACAAAGGGAGGCAGTCATGCAAACAGATTGGGGAAGTTGCATGCAAGGTAGAGGCAGAGATGGGGGAAGCACAAGCGTCAGAGAGAGGGGAGTGCAAGCCACAGACTGCGGGGTGGAAGAGACAAATGTGGGGGGCAAAAGTGAAAGGCGGGGGGGGGGGGGGGGGGGGGGGGGGGGGGGACTATGCAAGTGCCAGGCGGGGCACATGAGCAAGACAAAATTTGCAGCCAGTGTAATTTTTCCAGATTGCCAAGTAAAAACAAATGTCACCCCCCTCCCCCGGGACACACCCGGACGTCTGGTCTCAGTTTTAGTTCCTAGAGCTGTAAGCAGGAAACATAGAATTGTATCCTGAAGGATGTGCCTGTCTGAATATAAGCTGTGCCCCCCCCATAACCCTGGAGGTGCCCCCCCCCCCCATAACCCCGGAGGTGCCTGCTGGACTCTGCATGGCGCAGTGCAGCATTTTTATTGGTCCTCAATCTCTCCATCCAGGAGGGTGCGGCACGGCGAGGGTTAATCTCCCGGGAATGCGCTCTGTGTGTACAGTATATCTTCTCTATGTGATCTGTACATTCTGTACTGAGGCCCGGGGAGGGCGAGAGACTCCGGGACAGGGAGGGATCTGTCTGCACAACCACCACAAACCCAGCTGGAGAGGGACTACATGTCCCAGCATGCAGGAGGCCAGCACAGGGCGGATTGCATGGATCACATATGGGGCATGTTTAGACGCTGCAAGATTGGAAGGCATCTAGACTATAAAGGGACATTAATGGCCCCTCTATAACAAGGTACAAAACCTGCCTGGGTTCAATTACAGGAGAGACATGGAGGGCTCAGAGATCGGACAATGCTCGTGTACGGATCGTGCGACGTCTATACACGCCCAGGACGGACAATGCTCGTGTACGGATCGTGCGACGTCTATACACGCCCAGGACGGACAATGCTCGTGTACGGATCGTGCGACGTCTATACACGCCCAGGACGGACAATGCTCGTGTACGGATCGTGCGACGTCTATACACGCCCAGGACGGACAATGCTCGTGTACGGATCGTGCGACGTCTATACACTCCCAGGACGACTTGTCTGATCTTCTACATGACTGATACAGAGTTACCACACTTAACAGGTTAATCTCCCCACCATAAAACCCGACTCCTTTCCCATCCACCTGGGTGTTATGGGCATCTCTGACCATCTTTGTGGGTTCATGCCTTTCCTGTTACATTCTCCATATTAATAAATACAATAGGGATGGTGGGAACCCCTCATAATGGGCACAGCGGGTGTATAGACCCGGGAACTCAGCACAGGGATGGCGGGAACCCCTCATAATGGGAACAGCGGTTGTATAGACCCGGGAACTCAGCACAGGGATGGCGGGAACCCCTCATAATGGGCACAGTGGGTGTATAGACCTGGGAACTCGGCACAGGGATGGCGGGAACCCCTCAATGGGCACAGCAGGTGTACAGACCCGGGAACTCAGCACAGGGATGGTGGGAACCCCTCATAATGGGACGTTCCCAGATTGAAGGAGCAGATATCTTGTTATAGACTTTATACTGTAATGCAACACCCATAAAAAACTTATAGGAAAGAAAAAGTACAAACAAAGCCCAAGGCTGTCTGAACCTCAGACAAGGTGTGTGTGGGCTCATCTCACCCTACAAAGGTGTCCTGAAAACAGAGAAAGGACAGTTGTCCTCTAACCTGAAATATCAGAGAACTGTCTTCCCCAACCCCTCTGTGACAACACACGATGTGCCACGCACAAAGCACGACTACCGCTACCAAGCACAGGAGGTTGTCAGGAACTCCTCACAGTCATATACCATAAAAGACCATCTACAGCCATACATAGAAAGGTATAAAACAGAACTCCACCAACGTCACACCCTCGGGACCCCAATACACCCGGGTACAGACCCTACAGACAGAAGAAGGACTGACAGCACAATCTATGGAATATCAGCATCCTGTGTACAGAGAGCAGGACTAGTGTTCTGTATATGACTGAACACTGAGGTCAAAACACACTACAACCCAAAGTAAAAATGTAAAAGTGCGAGCGGAGGGGGGGCGTAATGGAGGACCATCGGCTCCACTGTACGGGAGGGGGGTTGAGGAACGGAGGACCGCCGGCTTCAGTGTACGGGAGGGGGGGAATGGAGGACCATTGGCTCCAGTATACGGGAAGGGGTTGGGTTGGAGGTTGAGGAACGGAGGACCACCGGGTCCGGAGTATGGAGGACTATTGGCTCCAGTATACGGGAGGGGATTGGGTGTTGAGGAACGGAGGACCACTGACTTCAGAGTACAGAAGGGGGGGAGAATGGAGGACCATTGGTTCCAGTATAAGGGAAGGGGTTGGAGGAACAGAGGACCACCAGCTCCAGAGTACTGGGGGGGGGGGGGGTAATAGACAGAGGACCATCGGCTCCAGTGTACAGGTGGTTGGAGAACCCATCGGCTCCAGTGTACAGGTGGTTGGAGAACCCATCGGCTCCAGTGTACAGGTGGTTGGAGAACCCATCGGCTCCAGTGTACAGGTGGTTGGAGAACCCATCGGCTCCAGTGTACAGGTGGTTGGAGAACCCATCGGCTCCAGTGTACAGGTGGGGGGGGGGGGGGGGAAATGATGGAATATCATTGGCTTCAGTGGAGTGCATTCATAAAGTATTCAGACCCCCTTGACTTTTCTCAGTGTTATGTGCAGCCTGATACTACAGTACAGTTCCATATTTCCTCAGGATTCTACACTCGGTATCCCATAATGACAAAGTGAAAACAGAATTTTAGAAATGTCGAAGAATTAATTAAAAAGAAAGCCTGAAACCTCGCATGTAGTTACGTTTTCGGTCCCTTTACTCAGTACTTTGTAGAAGCCCGTTTGGCAGCAATTCCAGCCTGGAGTCTTTTTGGGGAGGGCACCACAAGCTTTGCACCCCTGGATTGAGGGATTTTCTGCCATTCTTTGCCCAGTCAGGTTGGATGGGGACCGTCGGTGGACTGACATTTTCGGACAGACATTCAGAGTTGTCCCTCTGCCACTCCTGTGTTGCCTTTGCTGTGTGCTTAGGATGGTTGTCATGTTGGAAGGTGAACCTTCGGCCCAGTCTGAGGTCCTAAGCACTGTGCAGCAGGTTTTCATTGAGGATATTTCTGTACTTTGCTCCATTCAGCCCCCCCATCGTGTCTCCATAGCAGCATACATATGGTTGGTTGCTATGCCCACAATCAATCCACATTATCTCTACAGGAGAAAGATGGATTCTTCCCCACTACATCCTTCTGGAACGTTTCAAAATGGCGAGAGCATGTTCATGTCAGAATGCCTCAGTCTTCGGGGAGCTAAGCATGCATCCCAAATGATAAAATGGGCTGGCATCTGCGGACGTTCCAACATGGGTTTCTATCCCAATGAAGAAAGGAGTCTTTGGCACAGGAGATATTCATAACTGCAAACATGAATTTCAGTCTCTGGTGCTGGACCATTCTTATATCGAACACAAGTTGGTTGGGTTGGGGCGCTCACTGAGGTGGCAAAATTGTTCAGGGGAAGTAGCCGTTTAACTCACTGAATGTAGTTTCCAACATCCTAGAACTCAGAGTTGCCTGGATGGCTGTTTCCCACTTGGCCACTCATCTTAGACAGAAGACACACTTATTACAGATGGACAACAGGGCTGTTCAAAACCAGGGCAAGACTCACAGCAGATCTTTATTGAAGGTGGTGTTTCCGATCTGGTCTTGTCCAGAATCAGCTAGTGGACCTTCTGTCCAGAGATTTCGCTGACAAAGAATGGTCTTTAAACCAGGAAGTATTCCAGTGGATGTCAGAGATGGGGTCACCATCAGATAGATCTTTTTGCTTCCTCACTGAATGCCAAGACAACCCTGTTCTTCACAGGTATACTTCCCGAAAACCTGGGGGTTGGTGGTAGAGTAGATGAAGAAGGGGTATGCCTTTCTCCCAGTCCTGTTGATTGTAAGATTCCTACAATGCCTGGTGGGGGAGAAGGTGCCATATTGGCAATAATACCCTATTGGTTAAAGACCGCAAAGACCATGGCTCTCACTCTTGGTCCTCCCATCTCTCTGCAAACCCCTGGCTCTCCCAAGACTACAAAGTTTACTAACCCAGGAGGACTACGTCCAACCACGCCTGGAGTCCCTGAATTTAAGGGTGTGGAAGTTAAGCGGAGAACGTTGGAAAAATTGGGTTGCTCCCACGAGGTAACTCAAACCCTGTTGCACGCCAGGAAGGCAACTACTAATACATGCTACAAAATCTAGCAGACAATTTCTATACTTCATGGGAAAAAAAATAAATCAGCTCGACCCCTCAAAACCAGGGGTTGAGATTCTTCTGTTGCTCCAATCAGGTCTGGAACAGGAGTCAGAACTGGGATCTAAAAAAGGTACAAGTTTTAGCTTTGTTGGCCCTAATGGATACCAAATGGGCACTGAATCCCGACAGAGCATTTCTTAAAGGCAGTACTAAGGATTAAGGCCCCCCGAGTAAAACCCTTTACCCAAAGTGGGATGTACCTTTAACTTTAGATCTTCTCATGGCTTCTCCATTCACCCCAACTGAAAGTTTCTCACTTGAAGATATCACACTTAAAGCAGCCTTCCTAGTAGCAATTACCTCAAGGCGCAGAGTATCAGAGATTCAGGCTTCAAGAGTTCAGGAGCCTTACATCAGGTTCTTCCCGGATAGGGTAGAACCTAAACCGATCCACCAGTTGATACCAAAAATCCCATCCATAGATCACCTCTATCAAGAATGGGTTTTCCCAGCCTTTTCGGAAAGAAGAGTTGATCGCAACCGCATGAACTGGATGTAGCAAGAACCTTGAAGCATTACATTTCTGCCTCTCTGAAAGGATCAAACACTTATCCCTAATGGAGCAAGGTTGGGTCTGGTGGCATCTAAGAGGACAATAGCCAGTTGGATAGTACAGATAATACCCAAAACATAATTGGCTAGTGGCCTTCCAGTACCTCAGGCAGTTAATGTTCACTCAGCTTGAGGGATCGCTTCTTCTTGGGCAGCAAGTTGGTCCTCATTTTATCACCTTCATGATGCCCTACAGTCTGGATGAGGCTTCACCGCCTTCCCAAGCCTTCAGGATAAACACCTTGCAGTTTTCAGTCTTGTAACCTCGATTACGCATATTTTTGGCAGCAATCCCCCCCTGAAAGGGAGTTATTTACCATATATATGCTGCTACGGAGGCACCAGGAACTGCAAAAATTGAATACTTGCCTATCCGTAACTTTCCATTCCTGGTGCCATTCCATGGCAGAATATACCCTCCATATTTCTTTCTTTGTTTCTGAGCAGTATGTGAGATTAGTGAGAAGAATGGAGTGGGGAGGACCTAGTCTACTCATTTATTGAGGGATCTAAAAAGGTACAAGTTTTGGCTTTGTCGGCCCTAATGGATACCAAATGGGCACTGAAGGCAGTATTAAAGATTAAGGCCTCCGAGGAAAACCCTTTACCCAAAGTGGTATGTACCTTTAACTTTAGATCTTCTCATGGCTTCTCCATTCACTACAACTGAAAGTTGCTCACTTGAAGATATCACACTTAAAGCAGCCTTCCTAGTGTCTATTACCTCAAGGCGCAGAGTATCGGAGATTCAGGATTTAGGAGTTCAGGAGCTCAAATGTGGTCCTGTGAGTTGACTGGACGGAGCAACCAACCATATGTATGCTGCCATGGATAGACACCAGGACAGGAAAAGTACAGAAAAGTATTCAATTTTCCCACTTTCCCTCAGACCTGATCAGTCTCCCAGTGCCTGCTGCTGAAAACCACCCCCACAGCATGATGCTGCCACCACCATGCTTCACTGTTGGGATGGTATTGGGCAGTGATAAGCGGTGCCTGGTTTCCTCCACACGGTGTTTAGAATTGAGGCCAAACATTTCTATCTCGGTTTCATCAGACCAGAGAATCTTGTTTCTCACAGTCAGAGTTCTTCAGGTGCTTTTTTTGCAAACCCCAAGCAGTTTTCATGTGTTTGGTTTCCACATAGTCACTCTGCCATAAAGCCCAGGTCGGTGGGGGGCTGCAGTGATGGTTGTCCTTCTGGAACTTTGTCCTATCTCCACACAGGATCTCTGCAGCTCAGTCAGAGTGTCCATCAGGTTCTTGGTGCCCTCTCTTACGTAGGCCCTTCTCCCCCTATTGCTCAGTTTGGCTGGGCAGCCAAACGTCTTCCATTTTTGAATAGTATGGAGGTCACTGTGCTCTTGGGAACCCTTCAGTGCAGCAGAAAATGGGTTTGTAGACTTCCCCAGATCAGTGCCTTGCAATAATCCTGTCTCTGAGCTCTGCAGGCAGTTCCTTTGACCTTATGGGTTTGGCTCTGATACAGTATGCATTGTCAGCTGTGAGGCCATTTATAGAGGGGTGTGCCTTTCCAAATCCTGTCCAATCACTGTGATTTCCCCCAGGTGGCCTCCAATCAGGGTGGAGGAACATCTCAGCAACGATCAAGAGAAATGGAAGGCACCGGAGCTAATTGTCCTGTGTTGTTGCAAAGGGTCTGAATATTTATGTCAATGTGAGATTTCAGGTTTTTATATTTCATTCACTTTGTCATCATGGGGTGCTGAGTGCAGATTAATGAGTAAAAAATGTATTCAAACAACTCCAGTATCCGGCTGAAACATAACATTGAAAAACGTGAAGGGGTCTGAATACTTTCTGAATGCTCTGTATGTCAGGCAGTAGAGGGGCAGATGGAGGCGGGGCAGAGGCGGGGCAATGTACACTGTATAGAGGAGGCAGGGGGAAGTGTATATCATGCAGTACACGGTACAGATGAGGCAGTATACAGGGCACAGAGAGGAAGAGGATAGTATATAGTGTATATCAGGAAGAATACAGGGGGAGGGGTACTATATGGTATATATCTGGCAGTATATAGAGGGGGAGGGGGGTATATATCTGGCAGTATATAGAGGGGTAGTATATGGTATATATCAGGCAGTATATAGAGGGGAGGGGGTGGTATCTATCAGGCAGTATATAGAGGGGAGGGGGTGGTATCTATCAGGCAGTATATAGAGGGGAGGGGGTGGTATCTATCAGGCAGTATATAGAGGGGAGGGGGTGGTATCTATCATACAGTATATAGAGGGGAGGGGGTGGTATCTATCATACAGTATATAGAGGGGAGGGGGTGGTATCTATCATACAGTATATAGAGGGGAGGGGGTATATATCAGGCAGTATATAGAGGGGAGGGGGGTATATATCAGGCAGTATATAGAGGGGAGGGGGGTATATATCAGGCAGTATATAGGGGGGAGGGGGTGGTATCTATCAGGCAGTATATAGAGGGGAGGGGGTGGTATCTATCAGGCAGTATATAGAGGGGAGGGGGTGGTATCTATCAGGCAGTATATAGAGGGGAGGGTGGTATCTATCATACAGTTTATAGAGGGGAGGGGGGTATATATCAGGCAGTATATAGAGGGGAGGGGGGTATATATCAGGCAGTATATAGAGGGGAGGGGGGTATATATCAGGCAGTATATAGAGGGGAGGGAATGGTATCTATCAGGCAGTATATAGAGGGGAGGGGGTGGTATCTATCAGGCAGTATATAGAGGGGAGGGGGTGGTATAAATTAGGCAGTATATAGAGGGGAGGGGGTGGTATAAATTAGGCAGTATATAGAGGGGAGGGGGTGGTATCTATCAGGCAGTATATAGAGGGGAGGGGGTGGTATCTATCAGGCAGTATATAGAGGGGAGGGGGTGGTATCTATCAGGCAGTATATAGAGGGGGAGGGGGTGGTATCTATCAGGCAGTATATAGAGGGGAGGGGGTGGTATCTATCAGGCAGTATATAGAGGGGGAGGGGGTGGAATCTATCAGGCAGTATATAGAGGGGGAGGGGGTGGTATCTATCAGGCAGTATATAGAGGGGAGGGGGGTATATATCATGCAGTATATAGAGGGGGAGGGGGGTATATATCATGCAGTATATAGAGGGGGAGGGGGGTGGTATATATCAGGCAGTATATAGAGGGGAGGGGGTGGTATCTATCAGGCAGTATATAGAGGGGAGGGGGTGGTATAAATTAGGCAGTATATAGAGGGGAGGGGGTGGTATCTATCATGCAGTATATAGAGGGGGAGGGGGGTATCTATCATGCAGTATATAGAGGGGGAGGGGGGTATATATCATGCAGTATATAGAGGGGGAGGGGGGTATATATCATGCAGTATATAGAGGGGGAGGGGGGTATATATCAGGCAGTATATAGAGGGGGAGGGGGGTATCTATCAGGCAGTATATAGAGGGGAGGGGGGTATCTATCAGGCAGTATATAGAGGGGAGGGGGGTGGTATCTATCAGGCAGTATATAGAGGGGGGTATCTATCAGGCAGTATATAGAGGGGAGGGGGTGGTATCTATCAGGCAGTATATAGAGGGGGAGGGGGGTATCTATCAGGCAGTATATAGAGGGGAGGGGGTGGTATCTATCAGGCAGTATATAGAGGGGGAGGGGGGTATCTATCAGGCAGTATATAGAGGGGAGGGGGGTATCTATCAGGCAGTATATAGAGGGGGAGGGGAGGACACGGGTCAGACATCTGTGTATATATATCGGGCAGTATACAGAGAGGCGTGCAGCACACACGGCCCCGTCTCCTCTCTCTGTATAGTACATATATACAATGCAGAGTATATGAGGCGGAATACACACAGCCCCTCCCCCACTCTCTCTCACCTGCTCTCTCCGGCCTCCTCCAGCCGACCCCTCACCAGCACTCTCCCTCCCAGCATGCACCGAGGCCAAGGGCGGAGCCACAGGGGATGCCGGGAGCCCCAGCCAGTGTTTTCTCTGCCAGGAGGTGGGCGGAGCCGGGCGGCCATGTTATTGTAGCTCAGAATGGGGCTGTGAGCTCAGGGAGGGGAGGGGCAGCTGAGTCACCTTAGGGGTGTGAGTACACGATGTTCCCGGCTACACATCTCCATGGAAACCACATCCAGCCGTCACCATGGTCACAAGCTGTATCAGTGCGTGGTGACATCATTGCTGTACATTTTCTGAGCGACGTCACCTTTATCTAGACTGAGGTCACCTCCATCTGCAACGATGTCACCGACATATGCAGGGACGTCACATTCATCTTCAGCTGCAGTGATGTCACATTCATCCAGGGTGATGTCATCTACATGTGGAGTGATGTCACCTTTATCAGGAAAAACGGGTGCCCGCCTTGTGTAGTTGCACCTTGATCAATATACACGGCTCAAAAAAATTAAAGGGACGCTTTGTAATCAGAGTCTAGCATCAAGACATTGATCTGGTCAGGTAAGTAGCAGAGGGGGGTGTTCATCAGTTTCAGCTGCTTTGGTGGTAATGAAATTAACAACAGGTGCACTAGATGGGCAATAATGAGACAACCCCCAAAACAGGAATGGTTTTACAGGTGGAGGCCACTGACCTTTTTTACCAACTCATCTTTTCTTGATTGTTTTTCACTAGTTTTGCATTTGGCTAGGGTCAGTGTCACTACTGGTAGCATGAGGCCATACCTGGACCCTACAGAGGTTGCACAGGCAGTCCAACTCCTCCAGGATGGCACATCAATACGTACCATTGCCAGAAGTTTTGCTGTGTCTCCCAGCACAGTCTCAAGAGCATGGAGGAGATTCCAGGAGACAGGCAGTTCCTCTAGAAGGGCTGGACAGGGCTGTAGAAGGTCCTCAACCCATCAGCAGGACCGGTATCTGCTCCTTTGTGCAAGGAGGAACAGGATGAGCACTTCCAGAGCCCTACAAAATGACCTCCAGCAGGCCACTGGTGTGAATGTCTCTGACCAAACAATCAGAAACAGACTTCATGAGGGTTGCCTGAGGGCCCGACATCCTCTAGTGGGCCCTGTGCTCACTGCCCGGCACCATAGAGCTGGATTGGCATTTGCCATTGAACCCCAGAATTGGCAGGTCCACCACTGGCGCCCTGTACTTTTCACAGATGAGAGCAGGTTCACCCTGAGCACATCTGATAGATGTGAAAGGGTCTGGAGAAGCCATGGAGAGCGTTCTGCTGCCTGTAACATCATTCAGCATGACTGTTCTGGTGGTGGGTCAGTGATGGTCTAGGGAGGCATATCCATGGAGGGACGCACAGAGCTCTACAGGCTAGACAATGGCACCCTGACTGCCATTAGGTATCGGGATGAAATCATTGGACCCATTGTCAGACCCTACGCTGGTGCAGTGGGTCCTGGGTTCCTCCTGGTGCAGTGGGTCCTGAGTTCCTCCTGGTGCAGTGGGTCCTGGGTTCCTCCTGGTGCAGTGGGTCTTGGGTTCATCCTGGTGCAGTGGGCCCTGGGTTCCTCCTGGTGCAGGACAATGCCCGGCCTCATGTGAGGAGAGTATGCAGGCAGTTCCTGGAGGATGAAGGAATTGATACCATTGAATGGCCCCCACGCTCACCTGACCTAAATCCAATAGAACACCTCTGGGATGTCATGTTTCGGTCCATCCGACGCCACCAGGTTGCACCTCAGACTGTCCAGTAGCTCAGTGATGCCCTGGTCCAGATCTGGTAGGAAATCCCCCAGGACACCATCCGTGGTCTCATTAGGAGCCTCCCCCGACGTTGTCAGGCATGCATACAAGCACGTGGGGGCCACACAGACTACTGAGGACCATTCTGAGTTGCTGCAATGACATTTCAGCAAAATGGACTCGCCTGCTGCATCATTTCTTCGCTTTGATTTTCAGGGTGTCTTTGAATTCAGTTCTCTGTAGGTCAATCATTTCCATCAAACGATGGGGCGTCCTTACGTTCCTCACACATTACACAGTCCATGTCAGGATAGAGATCCAGCAGGAGATTCGTCCCCATTGAGATCTGATGGGTTTTCAAAGTCTTCCTTTCATTTTTTGAGCCGTGTATTCATATGAACAATGGTTGCCCTTGTGCATTTCATAGGCTAAAGCTCCTTGAGTGCAGCCCCATGTTGCTGAAGTTGTAGAACTGCTCACATCGTGGCCAGTGATGTCCGGTGATTGCTCAGCATAAAGTCTGAATCTCTCATTACAGGCTGAAGGAAGCTAAGACAACCCTGCTTCAGGCTGGGCTCAGCTACACGTCAGATCCTGCTGTTACAGGTTGTCCTTCATCACCTGCCATTCAACAGGTTGTCCTTCATCACCTGGCATTCAACAAGTTGTCCTTCATCACCTGGCATTCAACAGGTTGTCCTTCATCACCTGGCATTCAACAGGTTGTCCTTCATCACCTGGCATTCAACAGCCATTTTTTACAGCCAGTGACTGTAAAGCATGGTGGAGGATCAGACTTTTGGGAGAGAAGGTCTGCGCAAAGCACAGGATGGCATGGCACATCAGAAACCAACCAGACAAGATCCACAAAGCAGGGCAAATCCACTTCCACCAGAACTACTTGAATGCCCTCCTGTTCTATCCTCCATAACAACCGGGGTAGGAGCTTTGGGGTAGTAAAGGCATATATAAGGAATATCAGGGAGTACTGCACTTTCCCCACAGAGCCACCAGTGCATCTGATGCATTGGTCCAGGGAATCCTCGTCCTGGCCACAAACCAAGGAACTTTCTGATTGGGTCTGGCCACAAGGAAATCCACGTCAGTTGTGCCCCAGCACTGACAAATCTGGTGAAAGACATCTGTGTGTAGAGACCGCTGCCCTTCATCCAGACATCAACTCCAGGGATGTGGACAGCAGACAGGGCCAGTACATGGAGTTCCACCTAATCAAGGGTCTGAGCCGCCTCCAACACAACTACGGGCCTCTTGGTGCCGCCATGGTGAATGATGTAGGCCACAGCCGTGGTGTTGTCTGAATGAACCTGGATTGGGTAATTTTAAAGAACCATCTAATGGGAGAGCGAGAGAGATGGATTGCCCTGAACTCCAGGATAATGATGGAAAGCTTGGTTTCCTCTTGAGTCCATTGACCCATCACTCCCCCCAATCAGTAGGCTGGCATCTGTCTTGGTATCCTAACCTGGAGAGGGAGAAAGGACTGTCTGGACAGCAGTAAGAGAGTGCAAACTTACCAGGACAGCAATGCTTGTGTTGGGCAAAACGGGGGAACGGCCCTGACCAGCATCCCTAGAACATTGTTGCAATCGACTGTGGAGACAAGCTTTTTGTCAGATCTGGAGAACTTTTGTGGGATACTTTAAACCAGGAGACATGGTGAGCTTGTTTTTGGAGGAGAAACTGGTGACAGTTGGCAGATAGTTGACAGTTGGGACCTCTTAAAAGACAACCTGGGGCAAAGGAAAACCCAAACTGCACCCACCCAAGGCAGAATGCTCACAGTCTGCAACAGCTCCTTGTGTATGTAGTCCCAAAGCAGTAACCTACCTAAAAGCCGGTGTCTCTGTGGGAGGGCAAATGCCTCTGATCTACAATCCAGGCTTTGCCATCCCAGTTGTGGTGCCACAATGGTATGAAAATAAACCATTTTATGTGTCTACCATGGGGCTGGGTCCCTCTGCGCCACTTCACAAGAGGTAGAATCATCACAGCCGAGCCCACCAGGTCAAGAAACTGCATGCCCAAGGAGGCAGTGCTGGGGAGACTACCAGGATCTATATATATGGCCTATCACCCAGCACTGCAGTACATTGAAGATAAAAAAATCAATTGCCAGGAACAAAAAACCCTAGAAAAATGTCTAGATCCCAAATCCTAAGCACTAGAGAATAAAAAAGTTGAAGATAAGAGGGTTTGGCCACCAGCCTGCCCTAGGAAGTTATTGTTGTACCTGGTGTACTATTCCTGCAGGTGGCATCATAACCCAGGGGGCACAATCTATAGTTCTGGCTCTGTCCTTCAATGAACACATGAGAAAGTTAATTTTTAAAAGTAGAACTGAAGGCAAATTTTTTTTTTTTTTTACTATTTTAGATATGAGTAAGGGAGAGTTATAACCCCACATTTTTCCCTTTTTTGCCATCTGTGTTCTATTGGTGAGATTTACCTGCAGTTCCAGCAGAGATTCCTTTGTTCCTCAGGACCTGGGCTTGAACAGCCATATAATTAAAGCCAGGGACAGTGAAAAAGGATGGCAAATCGGTTCATGGGACAGAAGATACTGACGATCCGGCAGTGTCCACTGAGCATATGCTCAGCATAACATATATGCCAGTCCAGAGCAATGGGGATCACCAATATTACCCTTCATCTGAGCAAACAAGGTCAGATAGACCTCTCAGGTGAGGGAAGGCATATATCAGGCTACATTGATCCCTTGGAGCCACCAGAGCATCCACCAATACCACTAGAGGATCCCTGTGCCAAAGTCAAACCTGCTCATTCTGTTGCTGAACCTGAATATCCACATCCAGCATCCCCCGCCCCTTCCCTGTGACACAGGTCCTGGAAAAGCTTTTGGTTTAGAGCCCAGTCCCACAGGTCCAGGGTCTGCTGGCTGAGGATATCTGCCCACTAATGGCCTATGCCTGGAATGTAAATGGCTGACGAGGCTGGAATATGAAGTTCTGACCAGGCCAGGATTCAGCCTACCACTCATGCTGCAGCAAGACTTACCCGATGACTGATGTACACCACTACCATAGTGTTGTCTGAAGCCAGACAGGATAGTCCAGTGCTGCAAACACAGCCAGATCACCCAAAGCTCCAGGATGTTGACCGAGAGAACTCAGACAAAAGTCCCCTGCACTAGCACAGTGACAAGGACTCCTAAACAGTCTATCAGGCTGACACCTGCAGTTGAGGATTCTCCAAAAAACTGGAAGGACTACCTTCACGCCAAAGCCAGATTCCAGAGCTACCAAACTAAGGACAACCTGGCCCTCAGCGATAGAAAATTAAGTCTGTCCAGAGATCAAATCAACCTGTCCCACAACAGAATGTTGCAATTTAGAGGTCTGAAGTAAAACTGCGCAAATGGAACTACTTTAGAAGAGGCTGCCATCAGACCTCGGGACACTTATGCAGGTAGCTGGACAAAGACTGGAGAATTTGATGTTTCTTCTGTGGAAGGAATACTATGGTCTAAGATGTGTTCGGGACTTGACCCCAATAGCCAAAACAATGAGCAATCTTGGAGGCTGTGTATGTATCCCACAACGTGGTTGCAATGAGATCTCAACAGGGCCAGTGCTCGAGCCAGCACATTGGTGAATATCTCAGATGCAGAAAAGACACCAAGGGGTAGGGACCATAAGCTGGAAGTGTAGGGGCCCCACAGCAAGGCACAGGAATTTCTGATGCACTGGAAAATGGGGGACATGACGATAAGCATCCTTGAGGTCTACAGAAGGCAGAATGTCTCCCTGGAGAAGGGAGGCAACAGATTCAGTGCAGAAGTTCTGGACCCACACAGACAGATTTGAGGTTCAAGATTTTGGGTAATGTGAACAGGTTACAGTAAAACAGGTCAGAATCGTACACATCTGAAACCATTCAGCAATTATCTGCTATCATGGTTGGGCACTCAAGCAGCTTGCCCATATACCAGGTGACCGGGGCCCGTGGAGAGCGGATATAGTGAATGCGGGGTCCGGGGAGAGCGGATATAGTAAATGCGGGGTCCGGGGAGAGCGGATATAGTGAATGCGGGGTCCGGGGAGAGCGGATATAGTAAATGCGGGGTCCGGGGAGAGCGGATAGTGAATGCGGGGTCCGAGGAGACCGGATATAGTGAATGCCGGGTCCGAGGAGACCGGATATAGTGAATGCCGGGTCTGAGGAGACCGGATATAGTGAATGCCGGGTCCGAGGAGACCGGATATAGTGAATGCCGGGTCCGAGGAGACCGGATATAGTGAATGCAGGGTCCGGGGAGAGCGGATATAGTGAATGCAGGGTCCGGGGAGAGCGGATATAGTGAATGCCGGGTCCGAGGAGACCGGATATAGTGAATGCCGGGTCCGAGGAGACCGGATATAGTGAATGCAGATGCACAATGGAAAGCAGTGACGGACATAGTGAATGCGGGGTCTGGGAAGACTAGATATAGTGAATGCGGGGTCCGGGGAGAGCATATAGTGAATGCGGGGTCCGGGGAGAGCGGATATAGTGAATGCGGGGTCTGGCGAGAGCGGATATAGTAAATGCGGGGTCCGGCGAGAGCGGATATAGTGAATGCGGGGTCCGGCGAGAGCGGATATAGTAAATGCGGGGTCCGGCGAGAGCGGATATAGTGAATGCGGGGTCCGGCGAGAGCGGATATAGTGAATGCAGGGTCCGGGGAGAGCGGATATAGTAAATGCCGGGTCCGAGGAGACCGGATATAGTGAATGCAGGGTCCGGGGAGAGCAGATATAGTGAATGCAGGGTCCGGGGAGACCAGATATAGTGAATGCAGGGTCCGGGGAGACCAGATATAGTGAATGCAGGGTCCGGGGAGACCAGATATAGTGAATGCAGGGTCCGGGGAGACCAGATATAGTGAATGCAGGGTCCGGGGAGAGCAGATATAGTGAATGCAGGGACCTGGGAGACCAGATATAGTGAATGCAGGGTCCGGGGTGACCAGATATACTGAATGCAGGGTCCGGGGAGACCAGATGTAGTGAATGCAGGGACCTGGGAGACCAGATATACTGAATGCAGGGTCCGGGGTGACCAGATATACTGAATGCAGGGTCCGGGGTGACCAGATATACTGAATGCAGGGTCCGGGGTGACTAGATATACTGAATGCAGGACGATGCTTAAGTCTCTGAACAAGATCTTTAGGGCAGAAGGATCCTCCGGGGGAATTTTTTTTTACACTGTTATTGCTTATAGTGATGATCACGGTTATAAAAAAAAAATAGTTTTAACTATCATGAATGGCTTTCCATTCATGAGAGCTTGCTTACTGTTGACATGCTGTAATTGGCTACAGCTAATCACATGAGTAAAGGTTGCCAGGTACCATGTGATAGCTGTGGGACAATCACAGCATAACCGTAAGCAAGCTGCACCGGACACACCAGTCACAAGGCTGCGCCCCAGGGCTGTGGAAGTGCACATGTGCCAGGTGACATACCAGTAAGTAGCTGAGCCTGGCTGTGCCACCAACCCTCAGTAAATGTGCTGTGGGCAGGCCAGCAAGTGGTTAATAAGCTGCAGGCCCTGTAAGTAGAAAGTGTTTCATTCAATTTGCAGTAAAAGGACTAAAAACAATCACATTTTACTTTGTTTATTAAAACAAAACAAACAAAATACAACTAATGTCAGATCTACAGCATGTGCAGGTTAAACCTTCATTGTGACATCTTCTGAAATGGCAACGGACTCTTCTGTAGTGAAGTAATCACCGTTCAACTAGAACAAAACTTGGAATCAGTTATAAAAGAAAAACATTAAAACGATGTAATTAACCGTTCCGCTAACGAGACCTATATGATCAGTTATGAACGAAACGTAGAGGATCAGCATTGCGCCCAGAATCGTGCAGGAATGGAGACAGATACGGGTACAGCTTCTCCGTGAAGGTGGCATTGAAGGTATAGATGGCAGTCATGTCATCGGCATTGTAGAAGGATATCTGGCCTCCTTCGTAATCCACATACACGCCGATTTTCTTCGGTTTGGAGTTGAGAAACAGGCTCTTGGATGGTGACTCCAGGGCCTTGTAGGCATTGCCGCTCCTCAGCCAGATTGCCCAGTAGCCGTTCTTGGGATTCAGCTTGATCTTACCCTTGCGGTTGCTGGACTCACTGGCCATACCGACATCCCAAGCGGTCTTGTCTCCCACATCCACCTCCCAGTAATGGCGGCCTGAATCGAAGCCCTGAGAGCCGAGCACAAGGATACACTGGCTGAAACGCTTCAGATTGTCAGGAAGGGGGAGCTTGGTGTCACCGTATTTAACGCTGGTCAGCCCGTCGGACAGGATCAGATTGGGGTGAGCCGTGATAGGATCCAGCAGCATCGGAGTCAGATCTGCAAGACAATAAAACGCATTGTACTTGTCAGTTGAGGTGGTCAATACCGAGGTTAGGAAGTCAAAACTGGGGACCAGTCAATGCCATTCATTACAAGATTAAAAACAAAATAAAATAAATAGCAGCAGCTCAATTCCCCCTTCCCAGCAGCAACTCAGCTCAGCTTCCCTCCCAGCAGTGACTTGATGGCCAATTTCTTCTGCTCCTCCAACAGTGACTTATGACAGCTGGCTCTAAGCATGCAGATAAGAATCAAAGCCATATGTCCATCCTCACTCCAGCCCGGTACTCCACTGCCTGCTGCAGGGGCAGAATGGAAAGCAGTGACGGACAGTCACAGCTCTCAGCTCCAAAAGGACAGAGAACACAGTGATTGGTGGTGATTAGAGATGAGCGAATCGACCCAGGCGAACCGGAATTCGATACGAATTTCAGGAAAAATTTGATTCGCGTCGAATCCGAATATTTGCCTACTTCGGGTGCGCGAATCGGATTTTTCCCGATCAGCCGGCAAAAGTGTCCCTGCAGAGAGCTCCGCTATTTCTGACAGTTCTCTGACAGAAGGAACACATGTTTAGCGGTTGAAACATTGTATCTATTAGTTTCCATTTAGGATACAGATGTTTCAACCGCTGTACATGTGAAGAAGCTGTCAGAGAACTGTCAGAAATAGAGGAACTCTGCACATACACTTTTTGCCGGTTTGGAATTCTTATTTTCATCCTACTTCTTCTTCTTCTTCTACTTCTTCATCCTCATCCTCAGAAGAAGAAGAAGAGGATGAGGATGAAGAAGTAGGATGAAAATAAGAATAATTCCAAGCCGGCAAAAAGTGTATCTGCAGAGCTCCTCTAAGTGTATCTGCAGAATGTCATTTATGGAAACAAATAGATACAATGTTTCAACCGCTGTATGGAGTGAATGTCCCAGAACTGTCAGAAATAGACAGAAACTGTCACAGAACTGTCCTTCTCATCCTTCTCCTTCTCCTCATCCTTCTCCTTCTCCTCATCCTTCTCCTTCTCCTCATCCTTCTCCTTCTCCTCATCCTTCTCCTTCTCCTCATCCTTCTCCTCATCCTTCTCCTTCTCCTCATCCTTCTCCTTCTCCTCATCCTTCTCCTTCTTCTCATCCTTCTCCTTCTTCTCATCCTTCTCCTTCTTCTCATCCTTCTCCTTCTTCTCATCCTTCTCCTTCTTCTCATCCTTCTCCTTCTTCTCATCCTTCTCCTTCTTCTCATCCTTCTCCTTCTTCTCATCCTTCTCCTTCTCCTTCTCCTTCCTCATCTCCAAGGGCATTTAAATTAAAGGTACAGTGTTCTGCACTAATTTAAAGGCTCTCTGAAGCCTAGAAACCCTTTTTATAAGTTAACTTCGTAGCGAATTAATTCGCATCAAATCGAATTTCTTCCTGGAATTCGCCGAATCAGCCGAATCGAATTTTTGAAAAATTCGCTCATCTCTAGTGGTGATGTGATCGCTCAGTTCCCAAGCATAGAGAACCAGTGGGGAGCAGCTTCAGCATCAAAATAGAGGCATGCAGTAATATGTAGGTTTTGTTTTTTTATAAACTCCATATATCTCCTTTAAGCAGACTAAAAGGTTCAGTTTCTTGGCACAGCTCCACTTAGGGTCGGTGCCTGACCCAGCATATACTGAGTCTTCCTAAATCTAGAAGGAAAAATCCCTACCAGACACCATGATAGAAATGCCTTGCCTAATAATACATAAAGTGTTACTAAACCCACAACAGTGACATCAGTCTGTATATGCAGTAAAGCGTGCTTGTTATACTCACTGTGGATATAGTGAATGCGGGGTCCGGGGAGACCGGATATAGTGAATGCGGGGTCCGGGGAGACCGGATATAGTGAATGCGGGGTCCGGCGGAGACCGGATATAGTGAATGCGGGGTCCGGGGAGACCGGATATAGTGAATGCGGGGTCCGGGGAGACCGGATATAGTGAATGCGGGGTCCGGGGAGACCGGATATAGTGAATGCGGGGTCCGGGGAGAGCGGATATAGTGAATGCGGGGTCCGGGGAGACCGGATATAAGGAATGCGGGGTCCGGGGAGAGCGGATATAAGGAATGCGGGGTCCGGGGAGAGCGGATATAAGGAATGCGGGGTCCGGGGAGAGCGGATATAGTGAATGCGGGGTCCGGGGAGAGCGGATATAGTGAATGCGGGGTCCGGGGAGACCGGATATAGTGAATGCGGGGTCCGGGGAGACCGGATATAGTGAATGCGGGGTCCGGGGAGACCGGATATAGTGAATGCGGGGTTCGGGGAGACCGGATATAGTGAATGCGGGGTCCGGGGAGACCGGATATAGTGAATGCGGGGTCCGGGGAGACCGGATATAGTGAATGCGGGGTCCGGGGAGACCGGATATAGTGAATGCGGGGTCCGGGGAGACCGGATATAGTGAATGCGGGGTCCGGGGAGAGCGGATATAGTGAATGCGGGGTCCGGGGAGAGCGGATATAGTGAATGCGGGGTCCGGGGAGAGCGGATATAGTGAATGCGGGGTCCGGGGAGAGCGGATATAGTGAATGCGGGGTCTGGGGAGAGTGGATGCAGGGTACGGGGAGAGCGGATATAGTGAATGCGGGGTCCGGGGAGAGCGGATATAGTGAATGCGGGGTCTGGGGAGAGTGGATGCAGGGTCCGGGGAGAGCGGATATAGTGAATGCGGGGTCCGGGGAGAGCGGATATAGTGAATGCGGGGTCCGGGGAGAGCGGATATAGTGAATGCGGGGTCCGGGGAGAGCGGATATAGTGAATGCGGGGTCCGGGGAGAGCGGATATAGTGAATGCGGGGTCCGGGGAGAGCGGATATAGTGAATGCGGGGTCCGGGGAGAGCGGATATAGTGAATGCGGGGTCTGGGGAGAGCGGATATAGTGAATGCAGGGTCCGGGGAGAGCGCATATAGTGAATGCAGGGTCCGGGGTTTAGTAACACTTTAACTGCATTGTACGAATACTATATTGTCAAATGTGAAAATATTTTTAAACCAGAACTTACACGGCACAACAACAGACTTCATCTGCTTCCACAAGGAGTACTGAATCGGTCCCTTGAAAGTCCCCTGGCACAAGTCTTTCTCAATGAGAGTGTTTGCAGAGGACATGACCTCTTTTTGCTGTTCCTGACACCTGGGAAGAAAGCATACGTACACGGAGTAATGTAGGATTTTACATGGTGTAGGAACATATAAGTGGTCCACGACCCAAAAAGGCCAACCCACAAACAGCAAGACCCTTATTACATGAACATTCAAGAACTTGGCAAGAAAGAATTACAACGGATGAGTTTTTAAAGGTGAGAACTTTCTAGGCCTATCGTCTTTATGCCGAGTTCACTACCTAGTGGGTCAATGACCTGAAAGAAGCATGCAGCCATTGAAACCTGACAAATCTGAAATCCCATTCTGTGTTTTTGAGTGTGCTCCCATAGAACTACCAGCACCGGATCCCCTTACAGGGTAAGCATACCATTAAGCCTGAAAGGACTATTCCCAGCAACATGTAGCCCTGCAATATACACCCGGAAATATTTCCTTAGAAACCGCAATGACTGACAGGTGTACAGTTATGGAGGAAACATTTGAGAGAAGGAAAGACAGGTGAATGGCACTTCACATGCCGTATGACATACCGAAAAAAAAACATTTAGAGGCACCCTGCCAATGGATGGAGACCAAGACAATACAAACCTTCATGGATACTGAGGTGACCTGCTTTGATATAACTAGCATTGTCTTTACTAACATCTTCCGGTAATTTATTTTAGGACATCAGAGAGAAAATCTCTAATAGAATTATAAAAACCAAAGTTTTGATGTTAGACTTGGCAATGTGTCTCAGGCCAGCCTGAGCAGCAACATTCAGAAGCAGTTGTGCTCCAAGCGAATCTGCAACTCTTTTCATAGCCACCTTGATGTGAGTGTGTTTCTCGAGAACCGACAATTTACATGGTGATGGTTACCCTGAGGTGAGCATTCTTTGAGGAACTGCAACTCCTCTGGTCATGGTTACCTTCATTTTAGTGTTCCAAGAGAATAGACAAGTGGCCTGGTTACAACTATCTTGAAGTGTGTTCCACGAGAAAGGACAACTCCTCTAGTCATGGCCACCTTGACACGACCGTGTCCCATAAGAACCAGCAACTCACTCGGTCATAACTAGCTTGAAATGTGTTCCATGAAAACCTAAAACTCGCCTGGTCATGACCATCTTGACACGACCCTGTCCCATAAGAACCAGCAACTCACTCGGTCATAATTAGTTTGAAATGTGTTCTATGAAAATCTGCACCTCTCCTGGTCGCGGCCACCTTGATGTGAGCATGTTTCATGACTGCCTGTAACATCCACTGATCATGGCCACCTGGATGCGAGTGGTTTCATGAGTACCTGCAACTCCTCTGTCCAAGGCAAACTGCATGCGAGTGCTCAACGAGTACCCATAACTCCTCTGGTCAAGGCTATCTGGATGTGAGTGTGTGCCAAGAAAACCTACAATGCCTCTGGTCATGGCTACCTGGTGCTCTATTTATCCTTTGGGACAAGATGTGAATCGTCTGCAGTTCTCAGGGAAAGGCTGCACGGCACAAGATTCTAATTCAAGGGTTGCAGTCCATCTCGAAAAGCAGAAAACCCTACTTGACATTTTTGGAGATTACAGGAAATCAGAGGAAACCGATTTCATTTTGTTGGCAATGACAGAAAGCATGTTTAGCATGCTGATGGATTTGTGTTACTACAGTTTCTATTAAAATCCCCTAAAGCAATGAAATTGAGCTGATATATATTAAAAAAAAAAATAAAAAATACACTTACGTCTCAATGAATGACTTGATGTCCTGCAAAAGGAAGACACAGAACAATGTAAGGTGAGATTCAAAGACAACTAAAAGCCCAACATACAATGAGATCTGTTGGCTCCACTCACAGTCAGGAAAGAAATGGAGTCCGTATCATCCAACCTCTCCTTCGCCACAGCGATATGCTGCCTGACGTTGTTTCCACTCTCCTGCATCTTGGCCACGTTGGTCTCCATTTCCTTCAGTAGACTCTCACCCTCTTCCTGGAGCTGCTCCAGCAGTTTCTCCTCTCGCTCCTTCAGGAACTTGTGCAGCTTCTCAAACTCCGAAACAATGTGCTCCCGGTACTCCTTCATGTGGGACTGGGGGGTGGAAGAGAAGGTTACCGTTCAGAGATAGACAGATCTGCATTTAAAAGTCACCCCAATATCAAATCAATCAAAAGGATTCAAAAAGGGACAACACCTTTTTTTTGGAAGGTAAATTATAAAGGCCGATATTCCAGATATCTATTGGGGAGCTATATCCTTGAAGTCATTATGCGCCTATTCCTTCTCTGCCAATCCCAATCCCTCCACTGACATACGCTCGCCCAACAAATAAAATTCAGAATGCTAACATACAAAGCCATCCACAACTTCAAGAGCAACTCCACTGTTGTTGAGATAAACTTTCTGCTCTGGGTGATCGATGTACATTGCAGGGATTTTACCAAACTTTGTTGCAGAGTCCTACCTTTTGTTATTCTGAAGAAACAGCTCTTTGTTTGTCTGTGTCCATGTCCAGAGTGAATTCAATGGGAGTGATTTTATAATTACCAATCAGCTGCTGCACCAGCAAAACTATGATGAGGAATGTGGCAGGGTCTGCATCCCTTTAGAAGCGTCCTCCCACCAAAAATTACATTCACATAATCCGTGAAATATATTCCAGGTGCATAAGGTGTCTCTGGCTCTGTCACCTTCTCCCCCTGTGTGTCTCCTTTGCAAGCCCGGTTCTATGGCAGCACATGTGCTCCCAAGCCCAGCTGTGTGCATCCATAGACGTGCACAGTGCTGATAAGCCACACTACTGCTGCATGCTCACAAGTATTTGACTGACAGCAGCAGGAGCCTATGGCTCTGCTGCCCTCAGCATCTCCCATGGGACCAGGAAAGGGAACACCTACAGCTGAGATAGATCTGGAGCGGTGAAAAGAGCCAGGTAAGTGACAACCAAGGTGGGTGGGACAGGTAGTGGGGCATTTTTTTTCACTCTATTGCAGAAAATGCATTAAAAGAACATCTTGTGAACTTAGAACCACTTAAACCTTTCATATGTTCCGGCAAGCCACCGGTTTGTGTTGACTTACACTGTGCTGCTCCATCTTCTCATTCTGCTGGTTGGTCAGCTGTTCAGTCACCTTCAGGGCTTCCTCTAGTGGAGACACAATAGCAGACAGTTCTGTCTGCAGGGAACAAGGCAAAAAAAGGTTATTGGAGTACCCAACCACAATAGTTTATGAGCAGCTATCATACCACACCACTTACTCTGTACACCCCCACGGCATCCAGGATGGGAAGGAAGTTGTGACTTGCATGTTTCAGGGAGTCCCGACAGATGACACAGCTCAGGGTCCCGTCATCCTTACAATACAGCTTCAGCCTCTCGTCATGCTCGGGGCATTTCTCGAGGGGGCGGACCTTTTCTTTCCCTACAGGTTTAGTAGGGGTCGGGGTGGCAGCAGCACCAGCAGTCTTCTTCACCAGGTTGGCCAGGATTCGGTTGGTAGTGTATCTTTTGTCGGTTATTTCTTCCTTACAGTCGGGGCACGTGAAGGAATCCCGACCCTCCCAGGCCTTGTCAATGCAATTGCGGCAGAAGTTGTGGCCACATTCGACCATGACTGGGTCCTTGAAGAGCTCATTGCACAGCAGACAGGTCAACTCCTCGGCAAAATCCCCGGAGGCCACGACAGGGCTGTTGTGTGGAGCTTCATGGACCTCCACTTTGGCTTTCTAGAAGATAAAGAAGAGTCAGAGATGGTAGGGGACTTCTACAGGCAGAACATCCGCTGCGGGGCTCACACAATTCATTCCTGCAACAAATTTTCAAGCAACTTCACTGGAGCGCAAAGTCATCCTCCTTATGAAATGTATATACTGGTAATGGTCTCCAAAGAGATCTATGGGTAAAAATGCTACACGTGGCATCGTAAGTCTCGGTGGCTGACCCTTCCCTCTGGGTTTATCAAGCAAGCCATAGTCAATGCTAGACCAAAATATTGACTCGAGGGCAGTACCGCTTCTACCTGCTGGTTTTTAACCACCTCCCGCCCACCATATAATGAAATGACGGGCGCAAGGTGGTTCTCTCGTTCTGAGAGGATGTCCTATGACGTCCTCCCATTCTAAGAGCAATCAATGGAAAGAGCCGAAGATGTCGGCTCGGTCATGTGATCAGCTGTGTCCAATCACAGCTGATCGCATGTAAATAGGGAAATGTCGGTTATCGGCATTTCTCTCCTCACGAGCTGTCACACTGACAGAGGAGAGGAGAGCCGGTAATCGGCATCCCTCAGAGGGGACATGTGCACTGATGATCAGTGTACCCCAGCAGTCCCACCTGTCAGTACCCATCAGTGCCACATATCAGTGCCTACCAGTGCCCATCTGAGCTGTCTTTCAGTGTCACCTATCAGTGCCGCCTATCAGTGCTGCCTTTCAGTGCCATATATCAGTGCTGCCTTTCAGTGCCCATCAGTGATGCCTGTCAATGCTCATCAGTGCCACCTACCAGTGCCTCCTCATCAGTGCCACCTATCAGTGTCCATCAGTGCAGCCTATCAGTGCCCATTTCTGCAGCCTCATTAGCGCACATCAGTGAAGGAGAAAAATCACTTATTTACAAAATCTTATAACAAAAACTAAAAAAATTTTTCCCCCAAAATTTTCAGTGGTTTTTGGTTTGTTTAGCAAAAAATAAAAACCCAAAGCGGATTAAATACCACCAAAAGAAAGCTCTGTCTAAAAAAAAAAATGACAAAAATTTCATATGGGTACAGTGTTGCATGACCGCGCAATTGTCATTCAAAGTGTGACAGCGCTGAAAGCTGGAAATTGGCCTGGGCAGGAAGGGGGTGAAAGTGTCCTGTAGGCAGGAAGGGGGGGAAAGTGTCCGGACTGGAAGAGGGTGAAAGTGTCCGGACTGGAAGAGGGTGAAAGTGTCCGGACTGGAAGAGGGTGAAAGTGTCCGGACTGGTAGAGGGTGAAAGTGTCCGGACTGGTAGAGGGTGAAAGTGTCCGGACTGGAAGAGGGTGAAAGTGTCCGAACTGGAAGAGGGTGAAAGTGTCCTGTAGGCGAGGGGTTAAAGGACAGCTCAGGAGGTTCTGGTGATTGTGAGAAAATGCCCAAGGGGGTAACAAATAGGTTTGATACTTAAAATGGTTTTAAACCTCAGCATGAAATAGGAACAAAGCATCTCTCTCTATAGTGTGTACTTGTCTCAGTCCAGAGCACTAAATATAATTTCTGTCTGCTGCTTCTTTCCTCTGCCATCAGCATACGTCACTTCTGACAAGTTATCCTGACACCAAGAGAAAAATGGTGTCAGTTGAGGAGCTCCAGCAGATTGACAGCCTCAGCTCTGTTCCTGTGTGGAGGGGAAGTCTCTTCCCTTCAATCAGCTTTTTCCCTCACTGAGCTCTACAGAGGGTAATTTTAGTTCCCCGTCCTTTTTTCTGAACTCTCAGACAAGCTTTACAAATTCAGCACTTTGACCGGATGTAGAGAAGAGAAGGCCGCAGATAAACAGGTACAACTCATGTACGAGGATTTGTATCATCTCTCTGTATCACCTGACTCCAGTCACTTCACTGGTATATTGGAAGGGTTTACAACCACTTTAAAAGAAGAAAGTAGGCAAAACTTTATTTTCCCATTTTGGATAGAGCAAGGGAGGGTTGACAGATTTATTTTTCGCCATCTGTTTTCCGTTGTGGACATTTCTCTTCACTTCTTGTCCCATAGCCAGACAGGAAGTGAGAGGAAATCCCTGCATTCCTTGAGGATCCCCAGGTCACCAGAAGAAGATTTCCCCTCTATCACTTTTCTGGGGACAACCCAAAATTTGGGATTCTCTTTTCTTTTCGATGATAATGAGGGTAAATCCCACTAATAGGGGCAGAGACAGCAATAAAAACTGACAGGTGTTCTAATCCCTCTGCGCTTTACCCAAAACTTATAAAAAGTTTTGCCTTTAGTTATACTTGACCTCCAGGTAGGATTTTACCTGCATACCTATGTTGGTCCAGCTTGGCACACTATGCATATTCAGACTTGAGGGGCCGCTGGGTCAGCTGACAATCAGTGTAGTATTTGCTGCTACTACAGTGATGGCTGCAATTCTCCCTGTCCTGTCCTAAGCAGCTTCCCCTCTGCACAACGCCCACAGGGTGTGCTTGCTTGGCACTGCCGCCATTCACAGAACAACGTGCATTCTTTTTTTTCTTTGATTACTAAATATTCTCTGACTGGATGTGGTGGAGATCATGGACTCACAACCTCTCCACCTAATCCAATCAGAGAATGCCTTGTTTCACTGAAAAATGACAAAAAAAAAAAAAACGCACAATCATTCGGTGAATGACAGCAGTGATGAGACACAGGAGTCAGATGATATAGGCAATCTGTAGTGCCGACTAGTACAGTGATGTTAGCGCCCCCAGTGATCCCTCAGCTATGAGATATGTATGCCTACATTGTACCATATATAAAGAAACCGGTGCTACTGCCCCTGGCAGTACTGAGGTCATTGGTTCGAATCCCAACCACAGCACCACCTGCCTGGTGTTTATGTGTTCTCCCTGTGCCTGCATGGGTTTCCTCCTGTTTCCTCCCACACGTCAAAGACATGCTGGTAGGTCAGTGGTCGGCAAGCCGCGGCTCGCGAGCCACATGCGGCTCTTTACCAGCTTAAATGCGGCTCTTCTGTGTGCGCCCCCTCACCTCCCCTCCCCTCGGACGGCCACCCGCTCCCCTCCCTCCTCTCGGGCGACCGCCCCAAAAGTCAGGACTCTGCAGCTGTCAGGATGTAGGCGGGGCAGCGTGACGAACTCCTCTCCTCTCACAGTCCGCCCTGAAGACCAGAACGGCACGGGAAGCACGGCGAGAGGAACGCGCGGAGCAAAGGTAAGTGAATTGACACAGGGGGGACTTACTATATGGGGGATGAATTACTATATGGGGGGGACTTACTATATGGGGGGGGACTTACTATATGGGGGGGACTTACTATATGGGGGGGACTTACTATATGGGGGGGAATTACTATATGGGGGGGGAATTACTATATGGGGGGGGGGGAATTACTATATGGGGGGGAATTACTATATGGGGGGGGGACTTACTATATGGGGGGGGACTTACTATATGGGGGGGGACTTACTATATGGGGGGGGACTTACTATATGGGGGGGGACTTACTATATGGGGGGGGGGGGGACTTACTACGTGGGGGATGAATTACTACGTGGGGATGAATTTACTATATGGGGGATGAATTACTATATGGGGGATGAATTACTATATGGGGATGAATTGCTATATGGGGGATGAATTACTATATGGGGGATGAATTACTATATGGGGGATGAATTGCTATATGGGGGATGAATTACTATGGGGGATGAATTACTATATGGGGGATGAATTACTATATGGGGGATGAATTACTATATGGGGGATGAATTACCAATGATGGGGCACTATTCCTCCCACTGACACCAATGATGGGGCACTATCCTCCCACTGATACCAATGATGGGGTACTATTCCTCCCACTGACACCAATGATGGGGCACTATTCCTCCCACTGATACCAATAATGGGGCACTATTCCTCCCACTGACACCAATGGATGGGGCACTATTCCTCCCCACTGACACCAATGATGGGGCACTATTCCTCCCACTGACACTGAGTGATGGGGCACTATTCCTCCCACTGATACCAATGATGGGACATTATTCCCTCCTACAGACACCAACAATGGGAAACTATTCCTCCCATTGATACCAACGATGGGGCTCTATTCCTCCCACTGACACCAACGATGGGGCTCTATTCCTCCCACTGACACCAACGATGGGGCTCTATTCCTCCCACTGACACCAACGATGGGGCTCTATTCCTCCCACTGACACCAACGATGGGGCTCTATTCCTCCCACTGACACCAGTGATGGGGCACTATTCCTCCCACTGACACCAACGATGGGGCACTATTCTCCCACTGATACCAACGATGGGGCTCTATTCCTCCCACTGACACCACGATGGGGCTCTATTCCTCCCACTGACACCAACGATGGGGCTCTATTCCTCCCACTGACACCAACGATGGGGCTCTATTCCTCCCACTGACACCAACGATGGGGCTCTATTCCTCCCACTGACACCAACGATGGGGCTCTATTCCTCCCACTGACACCAATGATGGGGCACTATTCCTCCCACTGACACCAACAATGGGAAACTATTCCTCCCACTGATACCAATGATGGGGCACTATTCCTCCCTGACACCAACAATGGGAACTATTCCTCCCACTGATACCAATGATGGGGCACTATTCCTCCCTGACACCAACAATGGGAAACTATTCCTCCCACTGATACCAAGGATGGGGCACTATTCCTCCCACTGACACCAATGATGGGACACTATTCCTCCCACTGACACCAATGATGGGACACTATTCCTCCCACTGATACCAATGATGGGGCACTATTCCTCCCACTGACACCAATGATGGGGCACTATTCCTCCCACTGACACCAATGATGGGACACTATTCCTCCCACTGACACCAATGATGGGACACTATTCCTCCCACTGATACCAATGATGGGACACTATTCCTCCCACTGATACAAACAATGGAGCACTATTCCTCCCACTGATTCCAGTGATGGGGCACTATATCTCCCATTAATACCAATTTTTTTGCATTGTTTTCTCCCACTGATGCCAGGACATTTTCTTCTCCCACTGGTCACAGTCCGGCCCCTCTATAAACGAAGGGCCAGTTTACTGTCCTTCTGACTTTAAAGTTTAGAGACCCCCGCTTTAAGGCAGTTCTGCAGGTGAACACCTTTTAACATGTTTAATGGACCTTTCCTCAGGAATTACATACTGCACGTTGCTGTGATATTACTCCACGAGGATGTGGCCCCCTTGCATATTCCACTCCATTAGTCATCCTTCTACATTTTATTTGGACCCGTCTGGTTTGGAGTGTACCTGCAGCCAATATAAAGGCTACAAATGGAGAAGAAGTCAACTGCAGCCACCTAAAGACACCCATGCAAGCCAACGTGAAGTGTATTCCCGAGCACACAAACCTCGGGGTCCAGATTATGTAAATATTTCATCTTCAAAGATCTAGGCTACTGAAGAACAGTACTGGCTGCAAACACCCACCAGCAGTCACTGCAGCCACCCGGCGTACACGCGTACGAGAAGCCACCCGGCGTACACGCGTACGAGAAGCCACCCGGCGTACACGCGTACGAGAAGCCACCCGGCGTACGTGAAGCCACCCGGCGTACGTGAAGCACCCGGCGTACACGCGTACGAGAAGCCACCCGGCGTACGTGAAGCCACCCGGCGTACACGCGTACGAGAAGCCACCTGGCGTACGTGAAGCCACCCGGCGTACACGCGTACGAGAAGCCACCCGGCGTACGTGAAGCCACCCGGCGTACGTGAAGCCACCCGGCGTACACGCGTACGAGAAGCCACCCGGCGTACGTGAAGCCACCCGGCGTACACGCGTACGAGAAGCAGGGTTAGAGAGGAGGGAAGCAGAGTGACAGCCGGGCCTCCAACTTTGGGTCACCATTGATATAACTGAGCACCTCCACTTCTAAGGTTCCTCAGGCTCTCCACATGAACACGGAAGGACACACAAACACGCATTTAGTTGTCTGCTTTGGCTTGAAATTTTGGCTCACTAAAAGGTTCACTTTAAACACAATGGGTTGGACATTTACCTAAAGCAGAACTCCAACCTAAACCCAACTAGTGTGAAAAATGTGTCCTCCCAACCTGTGGATCCAAACACCTCTCTGCGCCTTAATGACCCTCATCTGGACTTCTTTTCTACTCTTTCCTTTGTTCTTTTTTTGTACTGCTGTTCATTGTATATCTAGGTTGGCAAGGCGAGATGTACTTTGATCTCAAATTGGCCACGATTTATGTCTCGTCTCAATTGCCAATTGTTGTGGCAAACTTTGTTGTTTTGATGTTTCTATCTATATATATACGAAGGAACGTCGGTCATTGATATTGCTGGTTTTGCTTACGTCTTTTTCCTTTGTAAAACTATTCAATAAAAACCAATGAAATATAAAAATGTGTCCTCCCCTCTCCTAGCACCTATCCTGAGGGGGAAGAGGGAGGGAAGAGGGAGGAAGAGGGAGGGAAGAGGGAGGGAGGAGGGAGGGAGGAGGGAGGGAGGAGGGAGGGAAGAGGGAGAAAGGAGGGAGGGAAGAGGGAGGGAAGAGGGAGAAAGGAGGGAGGGAAGAGGGAGGGAAGAGGGAGGGAAGAGGGAGGGAAGAGGGAGGGAAGAGGGAGGGAAGAGGGAGGGGAGGAAGAGGGAGGGGGAGGAAGAGGGGAGGGGGAGGAAGAGGGAGGGGGAGGGGAGGGAGGGGGAGGGAGGGGGAGGGAGGGGGAGGGAGGGAGGGGGAGGGAGGGAGGGGGAGGGGAGGGAGGAGGGAGGGAAGAGGGAGGAAGAGGGAGGGGGAGGAAGAGGGAGGGGGAGGGAGGGAGGGAAGAGGGAGGAGGAGGGAGGGAGGAGAGGGAGGGAAGAGGAGGGAGGGAAGAGGGAGGAAGAGGGAGGGGGAGGGAAGAGGGAGGAAGAGGGAGGGGGAGGGAGGGGGAGGGAGGGGGAGGGAGGTCTTACCTACTCTCAGCCTGCTCTGGACCCATGATCCCCTGCCTGTCAGCAGCAGATGCAGGGGAGAAGAGAGAGCGCTCCACAATGGCTGGGAAATCTGGATCTGTTGACGTCACCCATAGGCTCCCATGGCCCAAACGTTGTCTGCGCTCCCTCCTCTCCCTTGCAGCCACCACTGGCTGACATAGGGGAGCTGATCACATGACTGGACCAGAGTGGGCTGAAAGGAAATATACACTTTTTTTTTAACACAGGTTAGACAGCAGTTCATTATATCATCTGATTGGTGCAGCAAAGGGTTTAATTCCTAGGTTTTGGAAGTCCCAGGAACCACCAACGATGAGGGATTGGATAGACAGAGTTGAACATGTTAGTAGGACGGAGGAACTTTGGTACATGGAGAAAGATGAAATGGAAAAGTTTAGAAAGATTTGGGGTAAATGGTATGAGTTTAGGAACTTCAGAAAATACTTAAAAATGAAAGGTCCCCCCAATAGTAGTAGCAGAGAATGTAAATGGTTAAAGAGATCTATATACAGGACTAGATTAATAGGAAGGAAAAGAGAGGATGAGATTGGACAG